>NW_024062555.1:0-150216 GCF_006381635.1 Hibiscus syriacus | reverse complement strand
ATCGCGGCTAAAATTTGGTGAGTGAAGTAATGTTTCGAATAATTATTGGATTGTTAGACACAAACTAATAAAAATAGAAGGATTTATGCATAGCAAAAATAGTTTACAAAGTTTCATGTATCTTTGTTATCTCTTGCTCATATACATATTACAGTAGACAGGAAGGATGGTCCCCCGTGCTCTTCGGTTTCACTGCTTGTCGTTGTGAATACGATTGAT
Organism: Hibiscus syriacus; assembly: GCF_006381635.1. Lineage (NCBI taxonomy): Eukaryota > Viridiplantae > Streptophyta > Magnoliopsida > Malvales > Malvaceae > Hibiscus > Hibiscus syriacus. Next base: position 149,997 of record NW_024062555.1, on the reverse strand, counting down.
CGTAAAATTAGTGAAGATATAAGAGCTTGGGATGGTTGAGAAAATGTAACATGATGATCACTCCTTTCACTATGAAGAACGTCAATAAGTTCCAAATGAATACTCCTCCCTCATCCTGCTCAATATTGTAATTATAAAACAAATAATTGTAATTATAAACAAATAACACGTTAAATGATAAAAATACTAACCTTGTTTTCATAACTCCAGGTTTCTTCTTTTGTAGATTTGATGTTTAAGTCCTCGGCCAATTTGTACAAATGTTGTAAGGTTCCCACTGCAGGCACCAGAGCGTCTACATCTCCGCTGTAGCATTACAATCAAATGCAAATAAGATCGAACAAAAAAATAAAGAAAAAAATGTCATTTGATTACATTTTATTGAACATAAAGAAAAAGAAGATGAATAAATGTCGACCTGAATATTGTAATGTGAACCGATTGTTGGAGAGCCTTTTTAAGGCGGGAAGCATGTCACGGTTCTTATCATTCTCGTTGAACTTAAATTTATCCTACATCGATTAAAACGAGATACGATGAAAAGTTTATTTTTTTAAAAATTAATTTTGGGTAAGTCACCAGACTCTAGAGACGAACTTACGAGTAACAACCTTCATGAATATGACAAGCTGGTTCGGTTCCCGTGGAAAGCTTTCTGAACTTCCGGAAGATTAAAATAGAACTGCGCCCTTGGGGCAGCACACATGTCTGCCCCATGACTAACCTTGGTAAGTGGACGAAATCGAAGATTTATCGCAATGATATCGTGATAAAAGAAAAATATCGGGGGAGAAAAAGGGAAATAAAAGGAAACCTCTTTGCCTAGGCTCAAATCATTCAATTTTTTCATGTCGCAGGGATCGCGTTGGACATCGAAGCGTTTCGAAATGACATAACCTCGATCGAAGAATGAAAGCGATGAAAGGGGCATTCTCTAAGATCGTTGCAAGGTTTAGTCCAATTGGTTTCGAATTTAGAAGAGTAATTGTTTTCGTCAAGGGTCTTGCATTCCTTCTGGCTTGCTCGTACACTGTATGTTTACCAGCCCTATCGAGTGAAAGTAATCGTACATTGCTAATGCGTCTAGCTTTTTACGAAGCAACGGGTTCCCCAACTGTTCAGAACGGGAAGTTTTTAACGAGGCATACATCTAAATAAGAATTATTCGTTTTATAATAAAATCATCTTGCCGAGCAACTAGAATTGTACTTACAGCCAATCCTTTTTGACATTGAATTTGAAGTCCTGGATTGCTTGTTGTGATCAAGTAAAGCATAGCAAGATTAGGTACGAAATGTCCTGCATAGCTTGATCCAGCTAGAAACACATCTCTCGCCTTGAATTCTGGGTATTTCCGTACCATTTTTGCATGAAGCTAACCAATATTTTTGCTGTAATATACAAACCAATGGAAATTCTCATATATATGAATATTTAAATAAAAAATCACGAGGAATATATATTGGGATCTTACTGGTACTGTCATCTCGTTATTATAATCGGTACTCGTATTTGAATATGACCATCCACATCCAATAGGAGTCGATGAACAACAGATTTGACACTGCAACAAAATCATATAATGAGCATCATACGATACATTCGATTAAAACTACATGCATCATGTCATTTTAATCTCTCTGTTTTCTCTCTCTATATTATACGAATATGAATAAAATAGAGAAAGTAGTATATATATATATATATATATATATAAATAATATAATATATATATATATGCACAAATTAGTATAAAAAAGGGTAAGAAAATGAAACTAGATTACACAACCTTTGTTCCAAGAGAACATTCTTCTCGAGGGCACGAGCATTTTTGTTGTAACAAAAGGACCAACACTAGAAAACCCATCTCCAACCGAAGAGCACCCGGGTCCTGAATATTATTACATAAAATACTTTATTTTCTTAATACTAAATTATACTTGGGGATGCATTAAATATGGTCGAACATATAAAGTAATAATGTGATCTCATCCTGGAAAATGTACAATTTGACATATGATTAACTATGTGTATGAAGGGGTGTGATTCTTTTAATATTGGGATAATGGCATAATTACCGTACCATGAATGGTTATTTTGTTCTTTATTCATATTGTTTTATCGTAATGTTTTATTTTTTTGTCAATACAGATCATATTGGATGAAACCGTTTGGTAATTAACGTCAATCAATTGCTGACGTACATTTCACATGCAATCAATTGATGACGTGACACGTGTTACGTCATCAAAAATGGTTTGGTGACATGACACATGCCATGTCACCTCCAAATGATGACGTAACATGTGTCACGTTACCCAAAATGATGACACGAAACATATTACAACATCAATTGATTATATGTGAAAATGCCACGTGCCGTTAGTAAACTAACAGTTTCCATTTAGTAGGGATCGTTTTGATAAAAATGAAACGTTAAGAGATAAAGTAATCATCTATGTATATATGCGCAAAAGAAAACGAACCTCCGGTCAACCAAATAGTGAGGGGTTGATTCATGTGATCTTTTCAGCTTCAACAAAGTAATAAAAAGACTTGGACCGAAACCACCATCATCCACATCAATATACCCAGAAAATTGTCTGAAATGAACATCGGGTTGACCCGGTAATTTACTTATCAAATCATCCATCGGGAAACCATTAACTCCAACTGCATGCGCAAGCAGAAGATAACTAGTAAAGATTATAACATGAAAATCCATTGGATCCTTACTTGGAGGAAATAAGGATACCAAACTATTTATTTATTTATTTTATTTGCAATACTTGAATGTTGATGCATAGAGCTGTTTATATATGTATAACATTCATCTTTCCAACTAAATATACCGTTTTATCAGCTAACAAACCAATGGTGTCACATGGTTTTGAGTTGTCATTGTCTTTCTTTAGTCATTGATTTGTTTTTTGTTTGCCAAATAAACAGTGGTTATAAAAGGTAGTTTAATTGGCTCTAAAAATTAGTGTTACTGTTTTATCTTAAAACAGGAATTATTGTTTTGACTTGTAATCATTTATATATACAAAAGAAGAGTTAAATGCATGCATCATACGTCCTCAAACTATGATCCTCTTTTTAAATTGGCACCTAAACTCTCAACCATTTGACATTAAACTTTACACCCCTGACATTCTTGCTGCTTGAACCCGAAGACCTCAAGGAACAACAATAATTCATTTACCACCGAGGTCGCTTGGCTCGTTAAAAAATAAATTATTCTTAAAATCCATGTATCATAGAATTGAGAGACTAACATATGTGGTGTTTAGTAAATACCAAACATTGTATGAAACAAAATTAGTATGATCTTTTCATATTCAGTTTATGACTGTGAATGCTACTGCGATAGAAAAATACAAACATAAATTTCATATAAAATCTCTAATTTTGATTACATGAATGCTTGTTAATAGATTTAAATCGATAACACTATTAGTTACATAGTTTTCTTTAGATAATCTTTTTAATTATTCTATGACGTGTAAATTAACATTACTCGAATTTGATTATGATTTCATGTGATTTGGCACAGGTCGTTTCATGTCAAATAAATAGCCTTAATCCCAATCAAATGAATAAGAATAAGTAGAATAGTGAGAGTAAGGGCGATCCATAGGGACAAGGAGTTTGACAATTTTCTTGCTTTTGATCTGGCTTCAGGCGTGATGATTGTAAAGAAATTAGAGGGGGATTTTGAAGAATTGAAGCGAAGTAATAAAATTCATTGAAATAAAATAAAATGGAAAATTTTAATTGGTAGAAATCAGCTTGGGCTAAAAGCTTTTGCGTCGATATAGTCTATAGGGCCCAACCTCTATATCTTATTTTTCTCTCAAATGAATCAAGAATCTAAATCTATCTTTAGATCTCGGTTCTTGTGTGTTAATAGCTTCAATCACTTATTAATTCAATGCTTTAAAAAATCAGGAAAAATCCGACTCAGATTCTATCGTCTCAATTGAGAATCTAACCCGATTTTAGTTTCCCTTAGAGGATCGTCGCTAAGTGTTTATAGGAAGTCAAACGTGCCATAGGTTGATCCTTCTTCCCAACTTTTAATCGAAATCGAAATTCAATTCCAACGTTCACTTTTGAAATGAAATCGCCTTGATTATAAAATGATGGTCGATTATCGATCCTTGATTTCCAAAAATTGAAAATGGAATCCTTGAGGGTATGAAGCGTTTTTTCATTCTCATGACTTAGAATCGAGTCATCACTTTAGCCCTTGGCTTTAGAAAGCTAGTTAAGCATGGTAGAAACCATACTTAGTATTTTGAAAGAAAAATAAAGTAACTTGGAATTAAAATAAATGGAAAGAAAACTTTTATAAATCTAAAAAAGAAAGAAACAAGAGAGTTTGAAAATGATTGAATGCTCAAGTGATGAGTTGAATTTGTTTTGAGGCCTACCCCAATGAGGTATTTATTGCCCTAAAAAACCCTAGAAAAAATATTCAAAACAAAAGATAATTCCTAAAAATAAAAATAAGATAAATCCTAATTTGAAATAAAAAATTCGGCTAAGTCTCCTTTTCCACGCCACTGCTAATTGGATCTTCTAGAAGTTGCTGACTGGGTCTTCTAGAAGCTATTGAATGGGTGCCACATCACCTGCCACGTCAACTGCCATGTCATTGCCACATATGTTTTCACATCAATCACTGACTAGATGCCATGTTGGGTATGTCATGTCCCAAGTCGTGCCCACTAATTTGGCCATGAGTCCAAAAAATAAAACAATTGCACGATTTCTTTGTTTTTAGCATAATTTCTGGAATTCAATGTTCTGCATCGAAAATGACTGAAAAAGGCCCAAGTTAGCAACTAAATTATCTAATGAAGGAGTAATTAATCATAAAATAATGTATAATTTAAACACTAATCATTCACCATACTCTTGATTGTACCCAAGCTTCTCTAATAGCATTTACAACCAAATTGTTTCTTTATTGCCTTGTGTAGCTTCTACGCATTCTGCCTCTATTGTTAACGTAGCCACAACTGAAACCCATCTTACAGCTGCTACAGAACACATAATCCTACTAGATTTGCTTTTATCCAAAATCTCTAGTCAAAATTGACATACTCATTCATAAGAAAATCTGATCCTCTTTAACATAATGCAACATTTAAGGTCCTGTATCTCAGGATCCTTTTCACTACATTCCAATACTCTTTGTCTGGACTCGCCATATACCGACTAATCACTCTCACTGCTTATGCAATGTCTGGTCTTATGTATATCATAGCGAACATTAAACTTCAAACTATTGACGAATACGATAGTTAATATGATAGTTGAGACATCTTCATATTCTTTTTCTTCACTGCTAAGACACGTACTGGAGGAAAATTTGAAGTTAATTGGAAGAGGGGTAGAAATTGGCTTACAATCTTGCATGATGAATCATGACAAGACCTTCTTCAAGTAATTCTTTTGTGAAAGCCAAATCTTCCAATTACTTTTGTCTCATTGAATTTGCATCCCTAGAATCTTGTTTGTTGGTCTCAAGTTCTTCATTTCAAATTCCCTAGCCAGTTATGCCTTTAAATCTTTAATATGAATTTGTTGGGGCCTACAACAAGCATGTCATATACATTCAATAGCAATATAACGAAATCGTCATCACCAAACCTCTTGAAATAAGAACAAGGTTGTGATAAATAAATTAAATTATTTTGATATAACAAAGGGCTAAACTGAAAATTTTGTAAAATTGATTTTTTTTATCATATTCGATTAAAAAATGTTTTCAAGTTGTAAAAATAATATTTTGAAGGATTTAATGTCAAAAATAAATTTAAGATTTTTTTTGAATTCATAAAGTTTTAAAATACTTTTGCAAAATAAAACAAGTCTAATTTTCAATATTTTTGAGCTTGGTTTCGAAACCCCTTAAGGTGGTTTCGAACCCCTTATGGTAGGTTTAACCCACTACTAGTTCAAAACCCTCTGTACAATGGTAAAATTTTTCAAAGGTGAGTTTCGAAACCCCCTTGGGTGGTTTCAAAACCTCTATGAAGATTTGTATTGAATGCGTGAATTTATTGCTCCAAATGACTCCAAACTCGCTCTAACAACCCTAAAATGACTAGAAATCAATGAAGACATATAAAAGGAGTCTTCAAATAGCAAGAGAGGAATAAAAAGTTATTCTAACAATCAAACAGCAATTAGAGCCAAATTCATATTCATTTTGTGTCTTTCTTACATTGAACACTATTTCATTCATTGTAATTTTTATTCTAGTGTTCTTTTGTGTGTGAGAGAGCTTCAATTTACAAATAATCTATTGTTGAATACATTTTGATATTTCGATATAACAAATTAAGATAAATGAATTTTAAGATTTTCCAAAAGGTTTTCTAAGTATATTCGATATAATTATTCGAATATCCAATATTACTCCAACCTTTCAAAAGTCATTTTTAATCATTACTCAAGTGTAAAATTAAGTTTTAATCTTAAAACAATTTCAAAATAATTTTACAAAGTATTTCAAACCATTTCAAAGCCAAAAATTACAGTTTGTCCAGAGAGAACCGATTCCCCCTTTAAGGGTTTGGCTCCGAGAATTTCAGTATTCTCGGAGGGAACCGATTCCCCCCCCCAGGGGTATCGATTCCCCCCTTTGTGTAACGGTCGAATATTTGAATTTTACACTTAGGGCACCGATTCCCCATCAGGGGTACCGATTCTCCCCACGCTCCAAGCAGAAATATTAATTGTTTTCACACTTAAACGGCTCCAAAAACTTCATTAATGATCCCCAACATTCAGAAGTGATTCAAAGTGTATTTAAGCAAGCTTAGAAGCCATTGATCAAAAACAAGAAACATCAAACAACTAGAATCAAGAGAGAATCAAAGAGAAAACATCAAACCTCAAGTTTGAGCATTTCAAGCCTATTTTTCATTCAATATTCATTTTGCTTTCAAGAACACTTATTGTGCTCAATTGTATTCATTTTTTAGTGTTCTTTTCTTTGTTCTAGAATTGTGCAAACAATCTACCTTGTGAGGTTTTCCTTGTAAGTTTGCAAATTTGTATTGTCCTCTTTGGGAGAGAGTGTTCTCAAGAATTTGGGATATAATTCTTGAGGGGTTGTAAGGTCACTCTTTGTCCTCCAAAGAAAGACAAATTAGTGAATTTGTGGAAAATCCTTAGTGTGGATAGCTAAGGTAGTGGACGTAGACTTTGGTTGATAAAGTCGAACCACTCTAAATCGCTGTGCAATTACTTTTAATTTTCTGCAAAAGCTTCCACCAAAATTTTAATTGCCAATTCACCCCCTCTTGGCCAATTCTGTCAATCGATTAACTCAACAATTGGCATCAAAGCCTAACTCATTTGAAGGTTTAATCACCTATTGAGTAGATTCGGGAAGATTTATATCGATAATCAAAGTCATCAATGGCCTCCGCTTCAAACTTCGACTCCGGTCTCGATTCGATGCCCGTCAACAAGCCTCATTTCTTCAATGGGGTTAACTATGCCTATTGGAAAAATAGGATGATGTACTTCATTCAAGCAAGTGACATGGGAGCATGGAATGTCGTAGTATAAGGATACATCAAGCCTCTCACTCATCCAAGATTATGGAGTGAAGGAGTGACAAAAATGTTATATCTCAACTCCAAGCCATCCATATCATATTTGTGCTCTTGGACCAGATGAATACGAAAGAGTTTCATCTTGTACAACCGCCAAAGAAATATGGGACAAACTTCAAGTCACTCATGAAGGTACCGATGAGGTAAAGAAATCTAAAATTAGTATTCTAACGCATAGCTATGAAAATTTCAGGATGAAACCAAATGAAGATATCAAAACTATGACGGATAGATTTCAACGATTGTCAATGGTCTCAAATCATATGGAGAGATCATTTTAAATGAAAAGCTTGTGAGGAAGTTAGTTTACTCCCTCCCAAATTGTGGCAATCAAAAAAGACGACAATCATCGAGTCTAAGGACCTAACGTCCTTAACTCTTGAAGAGTTAATCGGTTCACTCCTCACTCATGAAATGATGCTTGAAGATGAGGTAGACCTTGATAAGATTGAAGAGACACCAAAGGAGAAGGAGAAGAAGAAAAACATTGGAGTTTCTCTCAAATCCACAAAAGATGAGAGTGATTCTGATGAAGATGACGATGACGAGGAAATGGCATTGTTTGCCAAACGGTTCAGAAAAATGATGAGACCTTACCGAGGGAGAAAATTCAAACGAAATGAAGGCCTAAAAAATGAACCAAAAGAGAAAGACCCGATCATTTGCTATGAATGCAAAAAGCCGGGGCATGTCAAATATGATTGCCCATAATTGAAGAGAAAGGGTCAATCAAAGAATAAGCACAAGGCTCATGTGGCTACATGGAGCGATGAAGAAGGTTCCGATGAAGAAGGTTTCGATGAAGAGGAACAAGAAGTAGCAAACTTGTGCTTGATGGCATTCGGGGAAGATTTAAGGTAACCTCTAACTCATCTGATTTTAATGATATCCTATGATGAGCTATTAGAGGAATATAATGGGTTGGCTTCGGATTATGAGAAATTGTTTTTAAAATATAAAAATGATGTTTCAAAATTGAAAAATTAAATAAACTCATATCCAAAACCAACAACGATCTTGAAAGTAAAATCAAAGATTTGCAAATCAAACTAGAAGAGTTTGAAAAGAAAATTTTGGATTTGCAAAATTTACTTTCAAAGGTCAATGATGATCATCAAAAGAAAATTGATGATCTTAAAGCTTCTTTTGATAAAGTTGGAACAAAACGTTTTGAAAATGGAGAAAATTCAAAATCCAACTTTGTTAGAAAGAGTTTTAAAAACTACAATCATAGATGTCCCCAAAGAACCTCTAATGGAAAAATCGTTAGAAGTATATGGGTTCCTAAAGAGCTCATTACTACTAAAGATAAGGATATCCTACACAAATGGATACCTAAGGGGACTAGGATTTTGGAAACTAATGAATATGGACCCAAAAGAATTTGGGTACCAAAATTAGAAATTAATCTATGTTTGTAGGAAAAGGAGCATTGCTACAAGGCACGGGAAACAAATCCAAATTCATGGTACCTTGATAGTGGATGCTCAAGATACATGACCGGAGACAAAAGCCGGTTCATTGAGCTTAACACCAAAAATGGAGGAGAAGTGACTTTTGGTGATGATTCAAAAGGTCACATTGAAGGTATTGGTACTATTGGTAATACCTCTTCCATACAAATTAAGAATGTTTTATATGTGAATGGATTAAAGCATAATCTATTGAGTATTAGTCAATTTTGTGATAAGGGATTCAATGTCATGTTTGATATTAATGGTTGTAAAGTCATTGACATTGCATCTAATCGGATTATGCTTGTTGGTCATAGAATAGGAAACTTATACATGGTGCATTTAGATTCTATTGATATGACTAATTTATGCCTAGTTGCTAAAAATGAACATGATAGTTGGTTATGGCATAGGAGACTAGGACATGCTAGTATGAGTGTTTTGCAACGGCTAATTCAAGGTGATTTAGTTCGAGGGTTGCCTAAGCTTAAATTTGATAATGATAAAATCTGTGATGCTTGTGCTAAAGGAAAACAAAAGTGAGTTTCTTTTAAATCCATTAATGACGTATCAACTAGTAGAGTATTACAATTGATCCATATAGATCTTTTTGGGCCAACTAGAACTACTAGCTTGGGTGGAAAACAATATGCATTTGTCTTGGTAGATGACTATTCTAGATATACTTGGGTTCTATTTTTAAGTACTAAAGATGAAGCATTAGAACATTTCATCACATTTTCAAAAATAATCCAAAATGAAAAAGGTTACTCTATAACTAGTGTTAGGAGTGATCATGACACTGAATTTGAAAATCTTGGATTTATTGAGTTTTGTAATTCTAATGGTATTAGCCATAATTTTTCAGCACCAAGAACCCCTCAACAAAATAGAGTTGTTGAGAGGAAAAATTGAACTTTAGAAGAAATGGCTAGAACCATGCTTTGTGAAAATAATTTACCAAAATATTTTTGGGCGGAAGCCACAAATACCGCTTGTTATATTGTAAATCGAGTAATGATTAGGCCAATTTTAAAGAAAACTTCATATGAAAATTTCAAAAATAAAAAGCCTAACATTAGCTATTTTCATCCTTTTGGATGTAAATGTTTTGTTTTGAACAACGGTAAAGAAAACCTTGTCAAATTTGATGCTAAAAGTGATGAAGGAATTTTTCTGGGTTATTCCTTAAATTCTAAAGCTTATCGAGTATTTAATAAAAGAACTTTAGTTGTAGAAGAATCTATACATGTTGTTTTCGATGATAATCCCCTTCCGAGGAAGGATTCTTGTGTGAATGATGATGTAGGTATTATAAATACAAATGAAGTTAGACATGACGTTGGAAAACCATCATCAAAGGAAGAAACAAAAGATGAGGTAACTCATGATCCTCTTGAGAATCCAACCATTGAAGAAAGGGAAGTATCTTATCCAAGAGAGTACAACTATGTCAAGGATGGTGAGATTATAGGTGATCCATCCAAAGGGGTAACAACTCGATCTTCTCTTAGAAATATTTGTAATTATGTTGCATTTATTTCATGAATAGAGCCTAAGATATTAAAGAACCATTAAAAGATGAACATTGGATTATGGCTATGCAAAAAGAATTAAATCAATTTGAGAGAAGTAAAGTATGGACATTAGTTGAAAGACCTAGTAATAATCTACTGTAGGTACTAGATGGGTATTTAGGAATAAGCTTGATGAGAGTGATAATATAGTGAGAAACAAGGCTAAACTTGTTGCTCAAGGGTATACTCAAGAAGAGGGCATAGACTATGATGAAACATACGCTCCCGTAGCTAGGATGGAAGCAATTAGAATGTTATTAGCATTTGTATGTTTTCATGAATTTAAATTATATCAATGGATGTTAAAAGTGCATTTTTAAATGGTTTTATAAAGGAAGAAGTGTATGTGGAACAAACTCCAAGTTTTGAAGATTCAAAATTTTCGGATCATGTTCTTAAATTGACAAAAGCTCTTTATGGTTTAAAACAAGCTCCTAGAGCTTGGTATGAAAGATTGTCAAAATTTTTAATTGAAAAAGGTTTTTCAAAAGGGAAGGTTGACACTACATTGTTTTTAAAGCATAAAGGTAAAGATTTATTAGTAGTTCAAATTTATGTTGATGATATAATATTTGGTTATACTAATGATGTTCTTTGCCAAGAATTTTCTAAGATAATGCAAAGCGAATTCGAAATAAGCATGATGGGGGAGCTCTCATTTTTCTTGGGACTCCAAATCAAGCAAAGAAAAGATGGCATCTTCATCAATCAAGCTAAGTACGTCAAAGATATGCTCAAGAAATTTGGACTGGAAAATGGCAAGCCTCATGACACTCCAATGAGCTCATCAACAAAGCTTGACTTAGATGAAGGAGAAAAATGTGTAGATGTTAAATTATATAGGTCAATGATTGGCTCTTTTCTTTATCTAACTGCAAGTAGACCGGACATTATGTTTAGTGTTTGCTTATGTGCTAGATTTCAATCATGTCCTAAGGAATCACATTTACTAGTTGTTAAGAGAATCTTTAGATATCTTAAGGACACTCCTAGTTTAGGACTTTGGTATCCTAGAGACTCTAGCTTTAGCTTGCATGCCTTTTCTGATGCGGATTATGGAGGATGCAAATTAGATAGGAAAAGCACCTCTGGTACTTGCCAATTCCTTGGAAATATGCTGATTTCTTGGTTTTCAAAGAAACAAAATTGTTTTGCATTATCTACCACTGAAGCGGAATACATTTCAGCCAGTAGTTGTTGTGCACAAGTTTTATGGATGAAACAATAACTTTTTGATTATGGAATTGAAGTAGGTACTATTCCTATCAAGTGTGACAATACTAGTGCTATTTGTCTCACTAAAAATGTCATCCAATACTCTAGAACTACGCACATTGAAATAAGGCATCACTTCATTAGAGACCATGTCACTAAGGAAGATGTAGTTCTAGAATTTGTTGATACTTTGCACCAATTAGAGGATATCTTTACAAAACCTTTAGACAAGGAAAGATTTTGGACATTTAGAAGAGAATTAGGTTTGACCAACCTATCTTCACTTAGTGTTTCAAATAATTTTAGCATTTTTAAGACTAAATGAAAAATGCTTAGAATAGTAATTTTTGATTGCATTCATTGCTATTAGTTAGGGGGAGTTTATGATTCTTGATGAAAAATTAACTTTATGTTCAAATATAGTTTAAAGATTAATTTGATTGTTTGAACATGATTAATTTTCAATATATGAGTTGCCAATACCACTAGAGAAAATTAATTTAGCATTTTGTGTGTTTAAAATCGGATTTTAGCATTTTAGTGCAGAGGGAATCGATACTCTCATGAGGGAACCGATTCCCCCTTTGAAGGGGAACCGATTCCCCCCTAGGGGAATTGATACCCCCCTGGGGAAATCGATACCCCACTGGGGTACTGGTTTTATCGGGCAGAACCCTTGGTTTTGGCTCAAACTCTCTTCTCTCCTTCTTCACTCCGTTCCCCTCTTCACTATCACCCTATATCTCTATTTGCCTTAAATCAACGATTTTAATCGAAATTCTCTTCAAATATCATCTCCTAAACCTGCTAGCATCATTAAAATCATGCAAACAACATCAAAACCCACTCAATCTCATCTTTCAAGGTAAATTTTTCTAAATTCTCTATTTTCATTGATTTTGAACATAAGACTAGTTTTAATTAGTTCTAGACAGAAATAATGATCGGATATTGATTTTTTAGTGATTAGAAACTAGATAGTACAACTAATTTCATCAAAAACACAAGAATTTTCCAAAAATTGTTTGTTTTTCAAATTATTGTGTTTTGATTGAATTATGTTGTTATGAAAACTATATTGTTTTTCAAAACCTTATTTTCAATAGTTTTCAAAAACTTTGCCCATTAGGATTGGTTTAGAGAACCTTGAAATATTGAGGACTCAATTGAGTTTTGGGATTGATTGAATTGCATACATGTGTTTTCTAAATTGCAGGTTATCCATTCTATTCTGATTTCCTAAATCATGTCCAATCCTAAACGTGCTAGGTCATCTTCTAGTCGCTCAAACCGTCAATCCAACCCACATTCAAATCCTCCTCATATTCCTGAAATTCCAATTCCTAATCCTAATCCCATTGATCCCAATATGACTATCCAAAATTCATGCTTTAATTATCCTGATCCTAGAAATCATCGTTTTTGGTATTATTAATATTTTGACTCTTACAAGATTAGAGAAGAACGTATCCCTTCTCGTCAAGCTATGATAGATATTGATTTTAAATATCTTCCTCTCTTACAAGAGTGGAAATTTGATAAACTTTGTGACCTTGAACCTATAGTTTACCATTAACTTGTTAGCATATTCTATTCTAATGCCGTTTGTATTAAAAACCGAGCTCGAACCAAAACCATAGCAGTTCGTTCCTATCTCCTAGGACAATTCATCCATCTTGACTCGGCTTACATAGCTAATGAATTAGGATTAGATAATGATGGTATTTCAAATGAAAAACAGGTTTTAGGTTCTCGTTATAAAAGAAGGGATAGTGCAAGTGTCTTAGACCTACATGATCGTTTTCTTCATCTAATGATTTCTTGGTGGTTTCGACCATCCGGAGGTCGTTATTCTACTCTTAGAGCCTTGGATCTTTGGTGGTTACATTGTTTCAAAAACAGTATTAAAATAAACCTACCTCAGATCATTTTTACTGAAATTGTTGAAATAGTAAATCTTGTTCCTAACAAGAAACTCTGTTCATCTCTAGTTTACGGTTGCATTTTGAGTAATCTATTTTCTAAAGATGGGCTTAGAGTTGGTCTAGATGCCTCCTTTCCTCTAAAGAAACAAATTAATCTTCTTTCCTTAACGAGAGCGGGATGGATAAAGGATAAGGAAACCAGTGAATGAGTTCGATCTTCTGAAAATACTCCGGGAGCTAGTTCTTCACGAGCACAACCAGAAGCTGACGACGATCCCGAACTTGAACAATTAATGCGAGACATCGATGAAGTCGAAGATGAGCCTGAGCAGCCCGAGGAGCAAGCACAACAAACGAATCAAATGCCTCCATATTTTCAATCCTTTATGGAGACATTCGATTTTTGATATGCTACCATGGATTCGCGCTTTACTTCTATAGAGTCCCATTTATCCACAATGGGAGCTCAACAATTAGAAATTCAATGGGAGATGCGTGCAAACAATGAAGCAACCAACACTCGTATTAATGAACTCACTCATGAAATGGCAGCTATGCGAGCTCATTTTCCTCCTCCCGATCCTCCTACGGATGCGTGATTCTGTGTTTTTACTTTAGTGCTTTGAACTTAAAACTTATTGTTTAAACATTTGAATGTTTTTTGGATTGTTTTCCTTTTGTTGTTGGATATTTGAACTTATTTATTGTATTATGGATGTTTGAACTTATATATTGGTGTGGTTATTTATTCATTATTGCATCATTTACATCATAATATATTTATGACCAATATTGACATGTCACATTGTTTATGAATATTGATTATGAAACTAATGACTAACGTTTCTCTTGATTGTGATCTTAGCAGCTTAAGCTATATATATATATAATCAATAGGCTAAATGTTTTTAAAACCTTGTTTAAAATCTTTTACTGATCTTTTTGATTTAACAAAAAGGGGAGAATGTTAAAAGTGTTTTAAAGAGGAGTAATGTTAGAGTAAGGGGGAGTAATTTTTGAACTTGATTTCAAAATCTTAAAATTATCAAAATGTTTTGTTATATCAAAAAGGGGGAGATTGTTGAATACATTTTGATATTTCGATATAACAAATTAAGATAAATGAATTTTAAGATTTTCCAAAAGGTTTTCTAAGTATATTCGATATAATTATTCGAATATCCAAATATTACTCCAAACCTTTCAAAAGTCATTTTTAATCCTTACTCAAGTGTAAAATTAAGTTTTAATCTTAAAACAATTTCAAAATAATTTTACAAAGTATTTCGAACTGTTTCAAAGCCAAAAATTATAGTTTGTCCAGAGGGAACCGATTCCCCCCCAAGGGGGTACCGATTCCCCCCTTTAAGGGTTTAGCTCCGAGAATTTCAGTATTCTCGGAGGGAACCGATTCCCCCCAGGGGTATCGATTCCCCCCTTTTTGTAACGGTCGAATATTTAAATTTTACACTTAGGGAACCGATTCCCCATCAGGGGTACCAATTCCCCCCACGCTCCAAGCAGAAATATTAATTGTTTTCACACTTAAACGGCTCCAAAAACTTCATTAATGATCCCCAACATTCAGAAGTGATTCAAGGTGTATTTAAGCAAGCTTAGAAGCCATTGATCAAAAACAAGAAACATCAAGCAACTAGAATCAAGAGAGAATCAAAGAGAAAGCATCAAACCTCAAGTTTGAGCATTTCAAGCCTATTTTTCATTCAATATTCATTTTGCTTTCAAGAACACTTATTGTTCTTAATTGTATTCATTTTTTAGTGTTCTTTTCTTTGTTCTAGAATTGTGCAAACAATCTACCTTGTGAGGTTTTCCTTGTAAGTTTGCAAATTTGTATTGTTCTCTTTGGGAGAGAGTGTTCTCAAGAATTTGAGGTATAATTCTTGAGGGTTTGTAAGGTTACTCTTTGTCCTCAAAAGAAAGACAAATTAGTGAATTTGTGGAAAATCCTTAGTGTGG
Organism: Hibiscus syriacus; assembly: GCF_006381635.1. NCBI lineage: Eukaryota > Viridiplantae > Streptophyta > Magnoliopsida > Malvales > Malvaceae > Hibiscus > Hibiscus syriacus. The sequence goes on along the minus strand of NW_024062555.1, from coordinate 134,206 downwards.
ATAGTTAAGGTAGTGGACGTAGACTTTGGTTGATAAAGTCGAACCACTCTAAATCGCTGTGCAATTACTTTCAATTTCTACAAAAGCTTCCACCAAAATTTTAATTGCCAATTCACCCCCCTCTTGGCCGATTCCGTCAATCGATTAACTCAACATCTATCATTATGAGGATTTTAAAAGTTTTCTTATTTGTAATTACTTTTTGGGAAAAGTTGAACACTCAAGACTTTAGGGTATAAGTCTTAGTGTCGTGTAAGCTTAACCTTGTCCTAAAAGGTTATAACAAATTAGTGAATTTGTTGAAATCCTTAGTTAGGAAGCTAAGGTACTGGATGTAGACTTAATTAAGGAATTTGAACCACTTTAAAGTCCTTATGTCTATTATTATTTATTGCAAAAGCTTCTAACAATTTTTATTGCCAATTCACCCCTTCTTGGCCACTTTCCTTGATCATTCAACAGTCTTCGTTAAGTCTGTAGTATCCAAGGTACATAATGAAGGAATCAAATCCCTTATACCAACATCTTGGAGCCTTCTTTAAATCGTACAAATATTTGTTCAACTTACAGTCCAAGTTCTTCTTTTTTTTCTTCAAAACCTAAAAAGTTGGAGCATGTAAATATCTTCTTCAAGATCTCCATAAAGAAAAGTTATTTTAATATATAGTTTCTCTAGATGTAAGTTCAATGTAGCAACATTGCCAAGACTACCCGAACAATTGTTAGTCGAACCACATGAGAAAAGATTTCATTGAAATTGATACATTCTTTTCAGCATATCCTTTGACCACTAATCTTGCACGAGCTTTCTACTTGATCATCACCATTTCTCTTGATTTTGAAGACACATTTGCTACCAACTGTCTTCCTTCATTGTGGTTGTGGCACAAGGTCTCATGTATTATTTTTGTGAATGGATTCAATTTTTTCTTTCATTCTTATCATCTACTATGAAATATATTAGTTGTTTATTGCCTCTTCAAATGTTGATGGCTCACTGTTTTCTGTTAAAAGACGACATGAAATATTACCTTCTATAACATAATCTGAGTGCCAATTGGGATGTCTTTTCACAAAATTTGATTGACGAGTTGTTGGAGCTTTAGAAGTCTATGGTTCTTACTCATCATTTATGGTTCTACTTCATAAGAATCTCTTTTTTCAAACTCATTTTCAACATGTATATGTGTAGTCTCTGACTTTTCAGTGTTATCATCTGCTTGTTTTCTTTGTAGCTTATCTTTTACAAAGATAACATCCCTACTAATAATCACTTTACGGGTTCCCAGAAACGATACCCTCTTACTCCATCAACATACCCCAAGAATTTATATTTTCTGGATTTAGATCCAACTTTAAAATTTCTTGGACATTGTACATCACGTACACAATACTTCCAAATATATTGAAGTTTTAATAATCAACTGGTTTACCAGTTCACATCTCCATTGGTGTCTTCAGCTCTATTCCAATTGATAGAGCTCGATTCTCCAAATAACATGTGGTATTGACTGCTCTGCCCAAAACTATTTTTCTAGGCCTACTCTTGTTCTTTCCAACAAGGTTATATTTATCCACTCTGCCACTCGATTTTGTTGAAGAGTGTTTGCCACTGTGAATTGTCTTTGATGCCTTCTTTCCTGCAAAAGTCATCAAATTCTTCACTTGTGTATTCTCCTTCATTATCTGTTCTGAAACATTTGATCTTATTTCCATAATCAAGTTTCATCTTTTTAAAGGCTTTGAAAGATGAAAACACAAATGACTTCCTCTTAATAGGGTACACCTAACATCTCCTAGAGTAGTCATCAATAAACGAGACAAAGAACTTTGCTCCTTCTTGGGATATGACTGATGCTTACCATACATCATAATGAACTAATTCTAGAATACTATTGCCTCTATAATTTAATGTGTTGAATTGTAACCGATGTTTAATTGTTATACAATGCTCACACAAAGAAAGTGATACCTTTGTTATGCTTGGAAGTAGCTTTTCTCCATAAAGACTTTCATGACTTGTTATGACACGTGTCCAAGTTTCTGATGCCATAACATTGCATAATTTGAACTACATGAGTCAATTGAGGCTTCTGCTTCAAGCAAAGTCTCTCCCTTCAACATGTATAAATTCACTGTTATCTTGTCGCCTTTCATCACCATAAGCGCTCTATGGAATAGTTTCGTGGTTCCTCTTTGTGTTTCGATCTTGCTTGCATTATTATCGAATAATTCGTAAGATAATAAAATTTTCTTCAAGCCTTTCACGCATCGTACATCTCAAACAACTTTAATTGTTCCATCATACATCTTCAATTTGATGGTTCTAATGCCAACCATTTCCAAGGTATGATCATTGCCAATGTACACAGATCCTCGTGAGATAGGTTCATAATGATGAAACCACTCTCTTCTTAAGGTCATATGATATGTTGATACGAAATCAATAAGCCATATACCTGCAAATCTCTTTCTATCTTCCATGGTGGTTGACGCTTCACAACATAGAGCATTTACATCATCTAAGTGTTTGCGATATTGCCTTGTGGGTTGGATTTTTTAGCTAAACTCCAACAATCCTTCTTCAAGTGACCCTTCTTTCTACAGTTGTAGAACTTTAAATTCTTCTTACTTCTCGACTTTGATCTACCACAATTATGACTGCTACTTTGACCACGTTCTGTTGATCTCCCTCTCATCACTATCAACATCTCTGCTTATTGCATACTCACTTTTCTATATCCCTTGCTCTTACACCAATTTTATTCTTGTAGAACAACGGCTGCAACATCATCGAAGACTAGATTGGTGGCATTACTATTTGTCAAGTTTATGATGAGTTAATCATACGAAACATGTAGACTTTTAACTATAAGTTCAACAAGTTCTTGTTCTACCATTGTACATCTTAAAGATGTAAGATAAGAAAATAAAGTATTCAATGTATTTAAGTGCTATGTCACTGAAGTAGATTCTGACATCCGAAGATTGTACAATTTCCTCTAAAAGAAAATTTTATTATGCAATAATGTGGTCTCGTACAATTTGGTGAGATGATCACAAATCTCCTTGATTGTCTTCTTCTCCTTGATGCTTGACAATATTTCATTTGCTAATGCTAGATGAATGTTTTCCGTAGAATTTCCATTCACCTTGTTCTATTTGTTATCATTTGCGAAATTTATGGACCTATCACTGATAGCCGCTAGACAACCATCTTTCCTCAAGTGGAACGACAAAGACAATAAGTAGATATTACACACCAAAATCAGACTCTAATACTAATTGTTGCGAAATATGGTCGTTGGATATAGAGCAAAATCGCAACTGATAATTTGAGAAAATAACAATTAAGATAAAAGAGACAAATTTTAAGTGGAAAACCCCTAAATAATATAGGGTAAAAACCATGGACAAAGGTAGAAGAATTTCACTATGAGAAAATAGGAATTACAATTTATTTTGATCTAACAAAGAGAAAACAATAACAATTCTCTCTTAATAAAAATGAGAAACAACTCTTAAGAAAACTCTCTAATTTCTCTGGTATTGGAAAAAAGCTGAAATGATTTGGGATGATTTTGAAGCTAAAATGACTAGGGTATTTATAGTTGAAGCTTAGGGATTAATCTTGTAAATAGCCTAAAGTGTAAGGACTAAATGAGTAATGTTTCCCTTGCCAATTTTCAACCAAAATCAACAGGAAATCTTTAATTTTACCCTCTGCAGCAAACGGTGCATTGATGCACCGAAATTATATTTTTGACTTTAAACATGTTGATGGTATATGTACAAGTAACTGGCACTAAAAGTGGGTTATGACATAAAAGATATCCTATTAGTTTGAAAAGAGGATTGGATAGATTTTCGATTGACAAGAAATGGTTTAAACATATAAGTGATTGGTTTGAGAAGAGGATTGGATAGATTTTCGATTGAAAATAAATGGATTTTTGGATCCAGTTCCTTCGAACAAATTGGTTTGAGAAGAGCCGTATTCGATCTGTCAACATGTGATCTTGTTTGGGGTCCTAGACTATATAAGTTCATGTATGGATGGCTTAGATCGGACGATTGCAAGAATTTGATTAACGATGTATTGAAGAGTGGTTCGGGGAATAAATCAGTCCTTGAGATCAAGTTGAGGAGACTGAAAAGAGCTTTGAAAGAGTGGAATCATAAGTCATGCGGGAATTTCACATCTAAGGTGGCTCTGCTGGAAGATAAAATTCATTCTAGCGAGGAAGCGGGCAATGCTTGGATGATCAGGGTCAAAAGGATCTTATTTTATATAGAAGAGAGTTGTGGGAAATGTTGAGGGCACAAGAAGATGTCTAGAGTAAAATGGCTGATGCTGGGAGATTCGAATACGGCGTTTTTAATATCTCATTTAAGTTCTGAGCCCATAAGAACATGATATCGCGGCTAAAATTTGGTGAGTGAAGTAATGTTTCGAATAATTATTGGATTGTTAGACACAAACTAAATAAAAATAGAAGGATTTATTGCATCGCAAAATATTAATAGTTTACAAAGTTTCATGTATCTTTTGTTATCTCTTGCTCATATACATATTACAGTAGACAGGAAGGATTGGTCCCCAGTGCTCTTCGGGTTTCACTGCTTGTCGTTGTGAATCCGATTGATCGTAAAATTAGTGAAGATATAAAGAGCTTGGGATGGTTGAGAAAATGTAACATGATGATCACCTCCTTTCACTATGATGAACGTCAATAAGTCTCCAAATGAATACTTCCTCCCTCCATCCTGCTCAATATTGTAATTATAAAACAAATAATTGTAATTATAAAACAAATAACACGTTAAATGCATAAAAAAGCTAACCTTGTTTTCATAACTCCAGGTTTCTTCTTTTGTAGATTTGATGTTTAAGTCCTCGGCCAATTTGTACAAATGTTGTAAGGTTCCCACTGCAGGCACCAGAGCGTCTACATCTCCGCTGTAGCATTACAATCAAATGCAAATAAGATCGAACAAAAAAATAAAGAAAAAAATGTCATTTGATTACTATTTTTATTGAACATAAAGAAAAAGAAGATGAATAAATGTCGACCTGAATATTGTAATGTGAACCGATTGTTGGAGAAGCCTTTTTAAGGCGGGAAGCATGTCACGGTTCTTATCATTCTCGTTGAACTTAAATTTATCCCTACATCGATTAAAACGAGATACGATGAAAAGTTTATTTTTTAAAAAATTAATTTTGGGTAAGTCACCCAGACTCTAGAGACGAACTTACGAGTAACAACCCTTCCATGAATATGACAAGCTGGTTCGGTTCCCGTGGAAAGCTTTCTGAACTTCCGGAAGATTAAAATAGAATTGTGCCCTTGGGGCAGCACATGTCTGCCCCATGACTAACCTTGGTAAGCTGGACGAAAATCGAAGATTTATCGCAATGATATCATTGATAAAAGAAAAATATCGTGTTGGGAAATATACCGAGTACAAGTAATTTCTCTATAACCAGATTAGTGAGAATGCGAAATAAAAGCGGAAAAATAATACCCGAAATTGATAACGGAGTTCAGCCAATTGTGCTTACGTCTCCGGACTGCTGCATATCTTTTACTAAGAGAGAAAATTTACAGGTGTTTACAAAACACTCACTACTCACAAGAAATCTCTCTAGTATTGGGAGAAAGAAATGATTTTTGGGATTTGGGATGATTTTGAAGCTAAATGAGCTAGGGTATTTATAGTTGAAACTTAGGGACTAATCTTTGAAAATACCCTAAAGTGCAATGACTAAAGTGAATTTACCCATTCCTATTTTCAACAAACATCTATCAAACTTTACCAAACTTTGAAAAACATTTTTCAAAGAAACATTTACCAAACTTTGAAAAACATTTTTCAAAGTTGGTTGCCAAACTTTGAACTAACTTTTAACAATCTCCCACTTGAAGACTGATTTTAATCTGTCTTCACACCTTGATCAATGCAGCAGTATTTCTGGTCTTGTCATTTTAGCATGCCAACTGAAGCTGAACACAACTTCAGTTTGTCCGTAGTCACCGTCTTTGTCAACATGTCTGCCGGATTTTGAGCTCCACTAATCTTTTCAAGTTTCAAAATCCCATCTTCCAGAAGAGATCGGATAAAATGATATCTCAATTGTATGTGCTTCGTCCTGGAATGAAAAGTCGGATTCTTTGCTAAATAGATAGAACTTTGACTGTCGCAATACAAGACATTGTTTTCTTGTTTCTTGCCTAACTCTTCCAAGAAACTTTAGAGCCAAACCATCTCCTTCCTAGCTTCCGTAACAGCGACATATTCTGCTTCAGTTGTGGAGAGAGCAACTATCTTCTGTAGTTGAGAAACCCAACTCACTGCAGTTCCTCCTAGAGTATAGATATACTCTGTAGTGCTCCTTCTGATGTCAATATTTTCGACTAAGTTAGCATCTACATAGCTATCAATATCGTATCTCCACCTTTGAAACAAAGTGCTTTGTTTGTGGTACCCCGCATATATCTGAGGATCAATTTGACTGCTTCCCAATGTACCTTGCCTGGATTATTCATATACCTGCTAACAGCTCCCACTGCATGAGCAATATCTGGTCTGGTACATACCATGGCATACATCAAACTTCTAATTACTGAGGCATACGGCACCTTTACCATGTGTGCACGTTCTTCCTCCGTCTTTGGTGATTGTTCTTTGGAAAAAACATATGAAGTGGATGAAGTATTTCTCTTAGAACCTGTAGTCTGAATCAGGTCGTCGAGCTAACGATGTTAAACAAAAGCACTTCGTGGGAGGCAACCCATTGTTTTTAATTTCGTTACATTTTTATTTTATTTTATTTCGATTAAGCAAATCTAATTTAATTATTTTTTTTATTTTTAGGGACCAAATGTTTTCTATCGAGCTTAAACGAGGTAGATTTGCAAATTTATATTCGAACAGTGACAGAATTCAATCCCTAAATAGCAGCACCTTTCGCGCAGATTAGTGGAACAACATGTTCCAACACTATGTGCATTATTTCATTAAACGGCACACATTAGCATCTCTACTAGCAGGTCGGCACATGTTAGCAAAACACATATCACTTTCTGCCCCCATTTTAAAGCATGTATCTGCTGTAGCCCTTTCACCATATCTATTCCCTTTCTTATTTTTCTTTGACCGCGAGCCCCACCTATCTTATCTCTCCTTATCTTTTTCAATTTTAATCCAATTTCACTTAAATTAAACCACCCACGTGCTTTTTAACCTAAAAAAGAAAACAAACCAACGCCTTTCCTGCCTATTTTCTTTACCAACCCAATTTCTCATCCCAAAATATAGTCCATCGCCTCTTTCCTCCGCCACGCTCGCACTTACTGTCCTTACCGCGTCATTCCATTCGATCCAATATACTTTTACCCGTCTGCTGCTACTTGTAACAGTTTGCACTAGGAACCAACAACACCATGAGGCCGCGCCACCAACCGTCCTCGTTGGGCATCGCCGCTCAACACTATAACTTTTGTTGAAGTGCCCAGTGAATCTGAGCCACAGCCACTACAACTTACTCCTCGCCCGACGTGAGCTCTAGGCCACGCACCCAACTTTGCACCCGCACCATATCATTCGGCCTTCACACCCACCGCCCTCTCCGCCCAGACCGAGCATTGTTCCTCGTCCATCTCTGGCACACTTTCCATCACTGTCCTTCCATTCCATACCAACCGTGGCCACCTCTTCCTCTCAACCACGCCTATTGGATTTCCCATTGTGTTTCATGTATTTGGCGGCATTGAACAATACCCTGAAGGTAAATTTTGATCCTATTTTCATTCAGCCGTTACTAATGTACCATTTCATTTATGGTTTTATAGAATATTTAAATGTCAATTTTCCACCGACCACCTGACCATACTTCTAGTTCACGGTATCAACCCGGACAACCCACTTTTTCATCCCAACACCTCCCACTGTGGCCATGGTCGACAATAAATCCGGGGAGAACTCTATTCCTTTTCTTGTACTTTAATTTTACATTTTGGGGAAAACACTTTAAATGAGGGGGGAATAGAGTCTAAGATGAATTTCCCTTTGCTTATCTCTATGTTTTGATTCTAGTATGTGTTGATTGGATTTGCGAAAAATTTCATTGAATTCCTTTGTCTTGTTGAATATTTTGAAATGCCATGATTGTTTGGGAACACATACTTGTTTAGGTTAGGATATTCTTGATAGCAAATAGCATGAATTGTGATCAAGTTAGATTTCTTGTGATATTCCATGATTTTGTTTGTTGAAATGTGCTTAGCTCAATGCATGAAAACAATTTGGTGAGATTTGAGCCTTTACAAGCATATCATTTTGCTCTCATTTTGTTAGATTGAGTGTGTCGAATTTGACATTGGTATTCTAGAACCTGCATTTTAAATATTGTCGAGATTACACATGAACATGATGCTTAAAAATGATTTGGGCACTTTAGGATTAACCACTTCATTTTCCCCACTAAAATTGCCTACCCATGCATTTTCCCATAGTTAACCTCTCTTGAGTCTATTTCCATTCTTTGTATTTACCACATTTATAAACCAAGCCTTGTTATTTTTCCCCTCTTTTCTACCTTTTTCAGGACAAGTGAACAGTTTATCTGATGTATGCTCCTGAACAAGGGAATTTTTTTGTGTGATGTGCAAAAGAGAGAAAAAAATAAAAAAGGTTATTCTCTTATTTTTTTTTTCGAGAAAAAATAGTTCGAAAAAAAACAGAAAGAGACATGAGAAAAAAATGGAAAAACAAAGCAACAAAACAAGTGTGGAAAAATCAAATTCAATTCGAAAGGAAATGTGTTGTTTGATGGTATTGTGTCTTTTATCTTGTTGTACTCAGTCGATTGATAGAGCATTACTTATTATTTGTAGTTCCTCGTCTTGAATTTTTTTCCCATATATTTAGCCTTATTCCCACCTTTACCTAAGCCCGTTACAACCAATAAAGGACCCTTTGATTTATGCATTTTGTTCTTATTAGTAGTGGAGATTTGATTTATTTGCAGGCCTATGGTAATATCGTGTCGGTTTTGACATTGAGCGTTTCTATACCCCAAACACATTGAGTGAATCTTGGTAAGGTGTTGAGTTATGGTCATTGAGATTGATGAATTAATGGATGTTATAATTGTATTTAAGTTGCTCCAATTGGTGTTGTTCAATTGATTGGTGTCTTGACTTGGATAATTATTGTGGTCTCTACCTTGTCTCATTGAATGCGAGACTTGACAAAGAAAGGTATTTGATTGTATCATACTTGAGGACAAGCATGAAATAAGTGAGGGGGAATTTGAGTGTTCTAAATTGATATTATTTGCTCGTTAATTCTTCGATCTTATGAATTTATTGCTGCTAATTTGGTTGTGTTATGCTTATTTTTGTGGAGAGTCTTACTTTCCTAATTTAATAGTAAAACGAGAGAATTTTACATTTTTTATTATTTGGTCACGGCTGGAGACATAGGAATGACTCTGGGCATGACACGATCTGATCACGTGGTAATTTCTCGAAGGTCTAGTCAACAGTAGTTTTTTAGAAGATATAGTCAGCGCCTTCTGGAAGATGGACGGGCATAAATATATTAGGAGACTTGTTTTTAAATTTTAAAGTTTGAATTTAGAAAACATTTGAAATTATCTTTAGGATTATTTTAATTTTAATTTCTATGCTTATCTCTAGGTTTTTAGATGCTATAAATACCCTCTTGGAGCAAGCCTAAACACACAACTCATAATTTATCCTTCGTCTCCTTTATAGTTTTATAAAAGTTCTCTTTTATTTTTAAAGTTTTCATTTTTCTTTTCTTTTAAGATTTGTTTTTAAATATGCTAAGTATGACTTTTGTCATGTTTAGATAATTTTCTCATAAGCCGAGAGCTGAAGCGATGAGTAAATTCCAACATGAGAATTGAAAAACACTTGAATAACTTCGGAATATCTCTCTGAATCTCTGAGTTTATTTTCAAAATCAAAACAATTTTCAAAATCAAAGATTGACTTTGGTCAAGATGTTGTTGCTATTAAATGTGTGCGAGGAAGGATCGACTTATTGAAAGCACATTCGACTTCCTGGGAACACACTTAGCTAGATTGCCTTGCTAAGAGGGAATTGAGATCGGAATTAGTATTTATTGAAACAGCAATCCGAGTCAGTCTTCACGAACTTAAACTGTTATTGATCTACGATAATTGATGTTGATCAGATCAATTTCCGAAGCTGGAATCAAAGAATGCCTCAAGTATTTGGTATACAAAGAAGAGTCACGAGGATTGCCCTTGTAGACAAAGTAACCGACGTGAATCCCGAAGGGAAAATCTAATTCGATGATCCGAAGGAAATTGAGTCAAAGCAAGGCTTGAGGCTGTTTTACCATATTCATTTTCAACCTTTAAATTTTATTTTCTTTATTTTTCTTTAAATCGCTTTTTATTTTTTTAATCATTTTTACTAAAACCCCCTTTTTACTACTTATCACCTCATATAAGCAATTCAAACCGAAATTTGGAATTTTCTAAGTCCCTGAGGATCGATCTTTACTTCTTTTTACTACGTATTTCCTTTATTTATTAATTGAAAAGGAGTAATTTATTTTGACATCAAAACGACCGTTTTCACAGTCATAACCGTGGTAGATCAAAATCGAGAAGTAAGAAGAATTTAAAGTTCTCAACTGTAGAAAGAATGATCACTTGAAGAAGAATTGTTGGAGTTTAGCTAAAAACTCCAACCCACAAGGCAATATCGTAAACTCTTAGATTATGGGGATGCTCTATGTTGTGAAGCATCAACCACCATGGAAAGTAGAAAGAGATTTGCAGATATATGGCTTATTGATTCAAGAGTAACATATCAAATGACATCAAGAAGAGAATGGTTCCATCATTATAAGCCTATCTCACGAGGATCTATGTACAATTACAATGATCATGCCTTGGAAATGGTTGGGGTTAGAACCATCAAATTGAAGATGTATGATGGAACGATTAAAGTTGTTTGAGATGTACGACACGTGAAAGGCTTGAAGAAAATTTTATTATCCTACAAATTATTGGATAATAATGAAAGCAAGATCGAAACACATAGAGGGACCATGAAGGTGTTCCATGGAGCGCTTGTGGTGATGAAAGGCGAAAAGATAACAACAAATTTATACATGTTGAAGGGAGAGACTTTTTCTAGAAGCAGAAGCCTCAATTACCCCATGCAATTCAAATTCTGCAATGTTATGGCATCAGAAACATGGACACATGTTAGAACAAGTAATGAAAGTCCTTGTGGAACAAAAGCTAATTTCAGGCTTAACAAAGGTATCACTTTCTTTATGTGAGCATTGTATAACAATTAAACAACATCGGTTAAAATTCAACACATCAAATTCTAGAGGCAAGGACCAGTTACATCCCTAAGCGGAGCAAAGTTCATTGTCTCATTTATTGATGACTACTCTAGGAGATGTTTGTTGGTTACAAATTTCAAAATCGTTTAATTACATTTATCCCTTTATTATATCAAAATCGTTTAATTACATTTAGCCCTTTGTTATATCAAAATCGTTTAATTACATTTATCGCGGCTAAAATTTGGTGACTGAAGTAATGTTTCGAATAATTATTGGATTGTTAGACACAAACTTAATAAAAATAGAAGGATTTATTGCATCGCAAAATATTAATAGTTTACAAAGTTTCATGTATCTTTTGTTATCTCTTGCTCATATACATATTACAGTAGACAGGAAGGATTGGTCCCCAGTGCTCTTCGGGTTTCACTGCTTGTCGTTGTGAATCCGATTGATCGTAAAATTAGTGAAGATATAAAGAGCTTGGGATGGTTGAGAAAATGTAACATGATGATCACCTCCTTTCACTATGAAGAACGTCAATAAGTCTCCAAATGAATACTTCCTCCCTCCATCCTGCTCAATATTGTAATTATAAAACAAATAATTGTAATTATAAAACAAATAACACGTTAAATGCATAAAAAAGCTAACCTTGTTTTCATAACTCCAGGTTTCTTCTTTTGTAGATTTGATGTTTAAGTCCTCGGCCAATTTGTACAAATGTTGTAAGGTTCCCACTGCAGGCACCAGAGCGTCTACATCTCCGCTGTAGCATTACAATCAAATGCAAATAAGATCGAACAAAAAAATAAAGAAAAAAATGTCATTTGATTACTATTTTTATTGAACATAAAGAAAAAGAAGATGAATAAATGTCGACCTGAATATTGTAATGTGAACCGATTGTTGGAGAAGCCTTTTTAAGGCGGGAAGCATGTCACGGTTCTTATCATTCTCGTTGAACTTAAATTTATCCCTACATCGATTAAAACGAGATACGATGAAAAGTTTATTTTTTTAAAAATTAATTTTGGGTAAGTCACCCAGACTCTAGAGACGAACTTACGAGTAACAACCCTTCCATGAATATGACAAGCTGGTTCGGTTCCCGTGGAAAGCTTTCTGAACTTCCGGAAGATTAAAATAGAACTGCGCCCTTGGGGCAGCACACATGTCTGCCCATGACTAACCTTGGTAAGCTGGACGAAAATCGAAGATTTATCGCAATGATATCATTGATAAAAGAAAAATATCGGGGGGAGAAAAAGGAACTAAAAGGAAACCTCTTTGCCTAGGCTCAAATCATTCAATTTTGTCATGTCGCAGGGATCGCGTTGGACATCGAAGCGTTTCGAAATGACATAACCTCGATCGGAAGAATTGAAAGCGATGAAAGGGGCATTCTCAATCAGATCGTTGCAAGGTTTAGTCCAATTGGCTTCGAATTTAGAAGAGTAATTGTTTTCGTCAAGGGTCTTGCATTCCTTCTTGGCTTGCTCGTACACTGTATTGTTTACCAGCCCTATCGAGTGAAAGTAATCGTACATTGCTAATGCGTCTAGCTTTTTACGAAGCAAAGGGTTCCCCAACTGTTCAGAACGGGAAGGTTTTTAACGAGGCATACAATCTAAATAAGAATTATTCGTTTTATAATAAAATCATCTTGCCGAGCAACTATGAATTGTACTTACAGCCAATCCTTTGACATTGAATTTGAAGTCCTTGGATTGCTTGTTGTGATCAAGTAAAGCATTAGCAAGATTAGGTACGAAATGTCCTGCATAGCTTGATCCAGCTAGAAACACATCTCTCGCCTTGAATTCTGGGTATTTTCCGTACCATTTTTGCATGAAGCTAACCAATATTTTTGCTGTAATATACAAACCAATGGAAATTCTCATAATATATGAATATTTAAATCAAAAAATCACGAGGAATATATATTGGATCTTACTAGTACTGTCATCTCCGTTATTATAATCGCTACTCGTATTTGAATATGACCATCCACATCCAATAGGAGAGTCGATGAACAACAGATTTGACACTGCAACAAAATCATATAATGAGCATCATATGATACATTCGATTAAAACTACATTCATCATGTCATTTTAATCTCTCTTTTTTCCCTATATTTATATACACTAATATGAATAAAATAAGAGAGAGAAAGGATATATATATGCACAAATCAGTATAAAAAAGGGTAAGAAAATAAAACTAGATTAGACAACCTTTGTTCCAAGAGAACAGATTCTTCTCGAGGGCACGAGCATTTTTTGTTGTAACAAAAGGACCAACACTAGAAAACCCATCTCCAACCGAAGAGCACCCGGGTCCTGAATATTATTACATAAAATACTTTATTATATCTTAATACTAAATTATACTTGTGGGATGCATTAAATATGTTCGAACATATAAGGTAATAATGTGATCTCATCCCGGAAAATGTACAATTTGACATATGATTAACTATGTGTATGAAGCGGTGTGATTCTTTTAATATTGGGATAATGGCATAATTACAGTACCATGAATGGTTATTTTGTTCTTTATTCAGATTATTTTATCGTAATGTTTTATTTTTTGTCAAAACAGATCAGGTTGGATGAAAATAGTTTGTTGACTAACGGTCAATATATATTGCTGACGTAACATTATCACATCAACAACATGTGATGGTCGTTAGTAGACTAACGGTTTCCATTCAATAGGGATCGTTTTGATAAAAATGAAACGTTAAGAGATAAAGTAATCATCTATGTATATATGCAAAAAAGAAAACTAACCTCCGGTCACCCAAATAGTGAGGGGTTGATTCATGGGATCTTTTTCAGCTTCAACAAAGTAATAAAAAGACTTGGACCGAAACCACCATCATCCACATCAATATACCCAGAAAATTGTCTGAAATGAACATCGGGTTGACCCGGTAATTTACTTATCAAATCATCCATCGGGAACCCATTAACTCCAACTGCATGCGCAAGCAGAAGATAACTAGTAAAGATTATAACATGAAACTCCATTGGATCCTTACTTGGAGGAAATAAGGATACCAAATTATTTATTTATTTTATTTGCAATACTTGAATGTTGATGCATAGAGCTATTTATATATATGTATAATATTCATCTTTTCCATCTAAATATACCGTTTTATCAGCTAACAAACCAATGGTGTCGCATGGTTTTGAATTGTCATCGTCTTTCTTTAGTCATCGATTTGTTATTTTTGTTTGCCAAATAACATTTAGTGGTGGTTATTACTAAAGGTAGTTTAATTGGCTCTAAAAATACGGAATTATCACTTCATGTTGATAAAATCAATCATCTCTAATTGTCTTTTTTTCTTCTTCTTTAAACCATGGTTTATGATTTTGAGATCGTAAAATGTTGAAATCTGATGAAACTTCTAAATAAATATATAATTATCATTTAGGAGATATATCTTAAGAATATTCTAGATTAATATAGAAGAAGTGAATGTGTAGAAATATCCATAAAATAATCTAGATATTTGTATTATTTAATATTTGGAAGTATCTATTGGAAGAATCTAAAGATATTTTTTATATCCCGAATTCAAGCCCCACGTATGCAAAAGTACGAGCGTTCAAATAAGATGTTCAAGCAGTAACTACTTTGAACATAAACACAATATTCACCTGAACAAAAGTTTTCTGTGACTTAAAATAAAATGTTGATGATGGTGGTTTAAATTGCATCAGTCTACAGGACATCGTGTATCAAATCTTTAGTTCCCGTAAAACCTTAAATCACAATGATCTATGATACTCACCATTCGATCAGCGTGAAAATAAGGTATACAACTCGTTTCCTCCTCTTCCATCTCTCCATCATTGGGATTTGAAAGAAGATGTTTTTTCATCGAGAACTCAAATGTAATTCGAACTATAGGTTTTTTAACAAAAATGAAGAAAGTTTGAGTCCATTTTATAATTTTTAGAAGAAAATGTCATGTAATAAGAATCAAAAGTTAAATGAATAAAATAATTTTTTAAACTATAGTGACCCAAAGCAATTTGAGAAGAAAGTTCGGTGATGAATTTTGTAATTTACTCTATATAAAATTATAATTCTTCTTAATTTCAAAAGCGTTTAATTACTTCCCTAAAACATGGATGGTTTTTTCCCTTTCTCCATTAGCTTAATTGTGTCATCTGCAAAGTCTAAGTGGTCATTTTATAATTTTTAATAGTTGAGAACTCATATTGCTTATTAAGTGATCATTTTGTAACTTTTAATAATTAAGGAACTCAACAAAGCAATATCCTATAGTTTGGGACCATTTATGTACTTTACCCATAAATAAATTATCATTATTATCACTAACAAGAAAATTGATAAATCGTGTAATGTGAGACTTGTGAGATATATAATCCTATGATACATGGATTCTAAGGATATTCTATAATACCATTGAAAAAAAAATCATTTTTTATTAGTTTGAAGTAAATACGGGGCAATATCTGTTCAAAGATAACTCTCAACCATTTGACATTGAACGCTCACACTCCTGACGTTCCTGATACTCAAACCATGACTGAATAACAACAATTCCTTATCTATCGAGGTCGCTGGGCTTACAAAATGCTTTTGAAATATGTTCCTTCCATTGTTTACAATTGATAAAGAGGTTTACATTTATTTATTTATTTATTCATTTTCGATATGAGCAACCTAAGATCGACCCGCTGGCCATCCCTCGGGTGTTCCAGCTAAGATAAATCATTCTTCCTTGAGGGGTTGCCCTCTACAGTCATTGGTTTCATCTCTTCCCTGTGAGTTGATAACTCCGTAAAAATGCTACTTTTAAGGCCTTTTTCAATTTAGTTATTGATTGTCTAAATGCTCATATAGGTCATTTTAGGTGCATGCAGTTTCATATAGTTGCATTTTGGTGGTTGTGTTTTGTCATTGCATTTTACTTTGTGAAGGTGCTATAAGATGGGAAAGGTGTGGCTTTTGGTGATGTGCAAGAAACAAGAAGCATAAGGCGAGTAGAGAAGAATGTCGCGGCATCACAAGTTACTGAAGCAAACTGCAATGCCCTGGCATTTCTGGTGCAGAAAATGACAAAAATATATTTTCACAAATGACAGTTGTTATTAGCACGTGTTTTGTGCTGGTAACCACCTAAATGGGACCCACTGCCACCTATGGAATCAATCTTCACGCATTTGGATTGTACTTGGGGTATGATGGGAATTTTGAAAAAAATCCCTAAGTACATTCCTTAGATTTATAAAGAAAAGGACACCATTTTGGATATATCTAATTCATCATCTTATCCAACTCTCTCTTCCTCTATTGACGAGCTTAACTTCCTCCTTTTTCTTTTTTCACATCTGTTTTTAGTGGTGTTCCTCCATTGGTGAAGCTCGAGGGAGTGGCCCTTGCACCCAAGAGGGGCAAGGTACTGTGGTCGTTCGTGGTGGTTTGAAGAAGTGTCAGCCGTGCACATTTAGTGCTTTCTTCTCCAACATTTGCTCCATTTTATGATTGATCTTCGATTGGGTTGTAAGGAACGAATGAACAAATTGGGCTTTTTTATGGTTTATTCGAACCTCACCATGAACTAGACTATATTTGGTGGAGTTCATTTATGGATGCTTTAAACTTTGTTTTGAATGGTTGATTAATGTTTTTCTTTTGCTTATTTCTTATTTGCTTATGAGTTCTTAATCTCTTAAGATTGTAGGAGATATGAGAATGTCAATTTCTTAAGTACAAGACTAGGTGTTCGAGAGAAACGTAGTCACTAATTCTTTAGTATTTGAGAGAAACTAGAGTAAGATAAGCATAAGCAATGGGTTGCAGTTAATTACTAGAACCTAATCCCTTAGTATTCGGGATAAACTAAGCTAAGATTTCAACGACTAAGAAGGGTTAAGCGTAATCAATGGTTTAGTGTGTAACTGCTCAGGCCGAGAGGAGATGTCGTGGCATCCTATTCTGTTATGTTCTTAGACTAGAGATAACATAGAACATCTTTAGTAAACTCCGTCGAACAAGTAAGGCACTAAAAGACTATATCAACTTAAGTTTAAAACTTCCTAAGTGACTCCCCACCATTCATTCCCATAGAAGCTTCCCGTGTGAGAATTATCAAGTTATTTCATTTATTTGTTTTTTACCATTATGCGTTGTCTTGACATTTTCACCTATTTAGACTATAAACATTTATATTGCCACGACATCACATTTGTTCACTCATCCATATTTTCTCACCATCATTCTACCCCACATTCACAATTCCTTGCCTAGGCATCATCAGTGTAAATGTCATCATTATACTTGCATAAATTAGTGTATTGCTATGACCAAATTCATAAACTCCACCAATCCTTGAGGATAATACTTACTCATCATTATATTACTTTCGTGATTGTGTATACTTACACATCAATTGCGTATAATTTTATAATACTCGCAACATGAACATGTGTCTATTTAGGGTTTGCAACAGTAATAATAAACAGTCTTTGCATGCCCTGGAAATAACATAAAAGTGCATTTTATTATCCGAATCCGAGTTCGAACAACATATATCTTTGAACTATAAACTTAAATTTAAATAACTACATCAACCAATAACAAAGAGTTGCCTTGAATTGAGGCACGGTTATAAGCCACATTGAAACACCATTATCAAATAGAATCTGATCAACACCCAAAGCTCAAGTGCTTCAATGCAATCTTATCAGCTTAAGAAAGGATCCATGTACCTTGCATGAGACACCCAGAAAAAATAAGGGCACTTACAAAAACCAGCAAATAGGGTAAGAATTTACAACAGAGGCTTACCATGCAGGCAAAAGGCTGGATCAATTTGCTTCAGCGTAAAGGGGTAGAGCGCAATGGCCCGGTAATGGCGTCGCATCTATTACTTTTATATCAGTAGTGTATTGTTAAGAGATTGTGATTTTGAAATGATTGTTAGAAGGGATAACGATGATGCACGTACCATTAGATTGCGTCCGTAACCAATCTCGTGCACATATCAAAGCCTGTTGAGTATCAGGATTCAGTGAACATCGACTGCTATCAAGCATCCGGCCTCCGGCATTGAACACGAACTCCTGTGCAACAGTTGACATAGGAGTTCCTAGAACATCACGTGCCATCATCGACAGGATTGGATATCTCGGTGTGTGAACCCTCCACCAATTCAAGATGCTGAAATCACAGTTACGAGGAAATACGGGCTCGTCTAAATATTTTTCCAAGTCCGATATTGAACTTTGGCTCTGAGATGTCTCGTGGACAAATTTGTCGAAACCCTTTAGTCTATCTCTAGTATTATTACTACTGCTAGGTAAGCTACAGCCAGGTGAAGCTGAATCCTGATCGGCCAAAGTCGGGCAGATAGAGTACGCATTAAAGAGTTCCTTGATACCATCAGATGCTTCTTTGATTCGTTCCAAAGCGGTACTGCCGTAAATTTGGGAATAGTAATACTCAACCAACTTCATCTTGAATCGAGGATCTAAGATCACTGCTACAGCCAAAGCTAGGCTGCACTTGCTCCAATATTTATCGAACTCGGCTTTCATCTTTGTTGCCAATGAACAAAGAAAATCATCAGCGCTCTTGCACCATTCAATCAATTGAATGTGGACATGACAAATTTCAGGGAAATATATATTTGCAGTGGGACATTTGTTGCCGGAAAATACATTAATGATTTCAACCAACATTTTCAAATAGCCAGTAATCGAACTTGCCCGTTCCCACTCTTCATCACTTAAAGCAAGGTCAGGATCAAGATCTGGCAAGCGATGGAACACATTCCTGTACTCTACAGCAGTCTCGAGCATCATGTATGTTGAATTCCATCGTATAGGATAGTCGAGAACTAAGCTCTTGTGGTTCTTGATTCCGTGTTGCTGGGCAACCTCATTGAACTTCACTAGTATTGGTTGTGAACTTTTAACATATCTAAAACTTCCTCGAATCTTTTGGATGACTACATGGAGAGCTTCAATGGCTTCTTGAGCAATTGAATTCAGAATATGTGCGGCTGAGCGCACATCTAACAGTTGACCATTGCTTAAACGCGGCCTGTTTTCAGAAATACGATCTTTTATTCTCGGGACAATGTCATCATTATCGAACAATCATCAAAAGTCATGGCAAACAGCTTATAGTCTATGTCCCAATCCAGTAGACACTTGATAATTACTTCGGAAAGCATGTCTTCGGAATGAGAAGAATCAAGTGTTAAGAAATTAAGAGTCTTCTTTTGTAGTTTCCAATCATCGTCAACGTAATGTGCAGTCAAGCATACGTATTTAGAATTATCGGGTGAAGACCACATCGCAACGGCGAGGTTAATTCTGCCTTGCAATTTACTTAACATATCATAAATTCTCTGCTTCTCCTTCATATAAATTTCCACACAAGACAGCTCAATGCTGCTATTTTGCACAACATCAAACAACGGCTGCAGATTCTTGACAAACACCTTGAATCCAACATGTTCAACCATGGCTAACGGGTAGCCATGTATTATAATCATGCGGGCAAGATCTAACCGACTTCTCTCAGGGTCGAACCAACTGCTTCCCACATTGAAAGCTTCATCCTTTATTTGGTCCTGTTCATACTTGACAATAGTGGACTTCATATAATCGTCCTTTCTTTGCCCTTCATCATAAGCGATATTCGCAATGGTAAGGGTATTTTCTTTTTTCCTCCTCTTCACTGCAAGCAGTTGGGAAACATCATAGTTTGATCTTTTCAAGCACCGCATTAAGTGATTCCTCAGATGGGTGGTTCCACTATTACTCGATCCGCTTAATTTCTTGTTACAATGAACACATACCGCATAACATATGTCGGCTTTCTTGACCCTTTCAAAGTGGTTCCATACAACAGAAGTCAATCTCTTTGGTTTCTTAGCAGAGGATTCATTAGCCACTTCCATCGCATAGGCTTCAAACGAACCAAAGTCTGGATATTAAAAGTAAAGCCATATGTCAAAATAGTTGCCTTTCGAATAAACTACCGATTAATTCACAACATAACTTCAGGACGTCAAACATCAAACATGCACCAAAAGAACCTTTAACTAATCAATTATCCTAAAATGCAATCGTAATTAAGTATCGATGATAAGTTGGTGAAAAAGCACAAGCAGCATGGTACAAAAATGCAATTCTATTCCCCAGTGCTACAATATGCAAATCAGTGTACCCTTACAACTAGGATAAGTCGGAGTGCAGAAAAAATACCGACAACCATGGGAGAGTGGAAACAAATCAAAACCGCAGGATAAAGTTACATGAAGTAAATTCAATATCACACTGTTTGGATTGCAAACAACAGATAAACGGGGAAGCCATGAGTTCAATACAATAAGAAGTTTCTGAAACATAATTCATTGAGAAACAAATGGCATATTGGAAAAGTCATAAAAGAATTATATTATTTACTTTCATTTCTCCCCAAATCACCTCCAACCGCGCATGCACACACAATTCGAGAGAAATTACACGTGACGATTTCTTTATCTCGACTTTTATCCTAAATCTGTTATCAAAAGAAAATAATTTCACAAAATATATCCCTTGCAACTCCGTCAATAGAATGACACTGTAAGGCTGAAAATTTGTTCTAATATGTAGTAACAAATAGTTCTTTGTTTTCAATAGCTCAAAGCCATAAATTAGAATAGGCTCCGAGCCAACTAGAAGTACATGTTTTAAACTTATCCTAATTCCTTCTCAATTAGCCTCCTAGGCTAATAGCAGCAACCGAAAGGAGTAGCTCATATAGAGTTCACGAAAGCGTACCGACTGAACTTAAACTTCTTTAGCTACCTTTGCAATTACTTGGAGAAATATTATTTTCCAAATAAGAATGTTGTCAATGTAATCTATAGGTTCTTATTCAATGAAAAATGCAATTCGCCCTTTTTTTTTTTTGAAATTGTATTTATCTAGAACTTTATAAGAACACATGATCATTGATAAATATATATATATAAAACACACACAAAAATCCAACAACTAAAGATAAAAGAAACAATTAGCAAAGCAAAGATTAAAAAGCCAAACTTTTAGTCAAGTTCCAGAAATAAAAGAAGCCAAGAAAATTATTTAAATTATAGTAATAAATCCACCAAAATCAAAGTCGACTGAACAAAAACAATTCTAAGAAAGCCCATTTTTCAATTGAATCCCTCAAAAAAATCTTCTAACGAATGAAACGCAAATATAACAAAATCCCAACAAAAGTTAAAGCTAAAAAGCAGCAAATTCGTATTCAATTCAGATAAATAATTCTCAAAAGATAAAGGTTTTAATATTAAAAAGAAAACCTATCAATAAAAAATGTTTATTCTGCCAAATAACAAAGGGATTCGATCAAATTCAATCAAATAAAAGACATGCAGGAAAGTGAAAGGAAATTATACCCAGAAAACCAAAGTTTGGCTCCACAGGCTGGTCCAATCGGATGATCCGAGAAGGTTTTAGGGTTTGGATTCTGTTTATAAAAGACAAAAGAACCAGGAGGAGAGACGGAGAGAGTGGATCGGAGTTTGGACTTTGGATTATGGAGGAGAATTTGGGTCGAAATCCGAATGAGAGTTGGGTGGGTCAATCGCAAAGAGACGCTAGTTTGTTTTGGGGAACAAACCCCTAGACTTTGGGTAAAAGTGGTATACAAGTCCCTCTACAATATATCATATTGTATTTTAGTCTCTTTTGATGAAAAATGAGCAAACTAAACCCATACATTATGAAAATGGCGCAAAAAATCCCACATCTAATATTGACAATAAGCGGTAGTATCTATTCTAAAAACCCTAAATCACTTACAATAAACGTTTAAATATCTCGTAGTCTTTAGTCTCGAACTCAATACCTCTAGAAATAATTATCCCTATAATCATCAAGGTCGTTTAATTCGTGATTTTTTTTTCGATAATGAGAGTTAGAAGTTAGGTTTTTTTAGCTTCTTAATTTTATCTAAACAAGGAGATTACTTAAATCCATTCATCATATTTATCAATTATTCTTTATAAATGAGATTCCACATCTTAAATAACGCTTAGTAAATAGATTATTAGTCATTGACAATGCATATATACAAACGTAGCTATGTGAACTTAAATCCTTTAAGAAAAATCTCTAAAATGACTTGATGAATTCTCTTTGACTTCTAAATTAGTTATCAATGGACGCATTCAGATAATTGAATACAGATCTTTTCCAATTATATACTTCTCATGGTAAATGTCAAAAGATATATAGCCAAATAGTATATCATTATCACATGAAGGAATGTATTAAACCATGCAAAGATCGAGTTAAAGAAAATGACTCGAATCCATGAAAAACATATATGATCCCGATTATAAAACGTTATTTTGTTGAGTTATCTGATATTAAAAGTTTAAAATGATTTTCTAATTATAGAATGTTATTTTGTTGAGTCCACGACTATTAAAAGTTACATAATAATCACCCGACTATTTACATGTTTCAACCTTGTCATTTTTCATTAAAAAATTGACTGATGGACATCAACTTGTTAACCGGGATAGATAAAGATATATTTTAATAATGTCTAATGGTGTTGTCGTTGCTTTCAAGCATTAGCTCGACGACATAATATTTCAAGCATTGGCTCAACGACCTAATATGAACGGAGAGTCGTTACACAAAATACAACTCAAATAGTTATAGGATCAGATTTTATGGTATCTCGGTCAACAGGTTAATATCCAGCTCAAACGACCGCCAAATTTTTAACGAAAAAATACTAGTTTGAAACATATGAGTAATCGGGTGATAATTTTATAACTTTTAATCAACAAAACATCTTATAGTTGGGGACAATTTTATAACTTTTAATACTCCGAGGACTTAATAAAGCAATATCATATATTCAGAGAACATATGTGTAATCTACCCCCGGTTTTAGAAGGATGATTGAAGAGACAGCTAACAATGTTAAAAACATCCATACGAATGTGGTAGGTGCATTGAAGATGATTCATTATTGGAATATAAGAAAAATCGATGTTAAATAAAATAAAAATATGATATGAATTCAACTAATGAAATACAAAAATAATACACCTGCATGCATGCATGCATGCAGATAACAAAATTCGCCAAGTAACTATAGCAAGTTCTTCTCAAACAAATTAGGATACAGTTCTGTTGCAGCTAAAAAGGGTGAAGGAAGAAAACCCTAAATACTTGTGTTACTCGAACTCGAGCATGCACGTCGGAACGAGTACGTATCAGACACAAAGTGTTCAGTTTTTTCTAGGACAATCATATTTCCAAGCAACACATATGTCTTATATAGTTTTGAGTAAAATTAATGTGGTGGAAGACAGTGACAATGAGGGAAGCTTAATATGCTCAGGTTCTCTTGCTGGGTTCAAAGACGTACTTAATCAGTGATTCTTTGATTGATAGCAACTCGGGGAACTCCTTCTTCAACTTGGATGCATCCAACTCGTTATTGCTTCGCGGTGCGACGATCACCTTGGCTTGTTCTTCCAACGTGAAGTTCACCCACTTAAACTCGGGGTCGATGTAAGTCTTGTACATCTCCAGGATCTCGTTGTGGCTCACGACTCCAGGATTTGTGAAGTTCCATATGCCTTTCAAGTTCCTCTTTGCCATCTCGATGGATATCGGTAATAGTTCATCCAAGATCGTCATGCTGTTGGGAATGTTAACCACCTTGTTGTATCGTGAAATCTTGGTGATGAAGTTACGGGGATTGTTTAGATCGGATGAGATCGGCATTCTGACTCTGAGGGTGCAAACATTGTCATACTCTTTCAACAGCTCTTCAACCTGGAAAAGATTGGAGATAGATTGTGAGCACACTCAAGACATAAATTAACGAGCAAAACCGGAATCTAATGACGGATGTTCGATGTAGTTACCATAGCTTTGGTTTTCGAGTAAAAGGAACCGGTGAAATTGGGTTCGTCTTCCTCTTTAAACCCAATGCCAGAGCCCTGCGGATGTGCAGCATTGTACTCGAATATGCACCCGGTAGCAAAATTCATCATCAACAGCCCATGCTCTCTGCTAACATCTGCCAAGGTTAAAGTACCAGCAACATTGGTGCGAATTGTTTCTGTTTTGTGAGATTCACACCAATCAACATTAGGTCTACCGGTAATACCGGCAGCATTAAAAACATGGGTCGGCTTATATTTCGGATATCTGCCTTGAGCGATGAGCGATCTTCCAAGCGTCCTCTTCCATACTCGAAGGCAATACCTTGTTTCTCACATAACTGACCGAGTAAACCCCCTATCCAGCCAGTCCTGCCATAGATCAAGAACTTCAAGGAATGCTTCTGGGAAGAGCTACCGCCCTTGGGGCTTGGAACCACCATTTGGGTCTGATTAGGACCACTTACATATGATGTCTCTTTTACTTCCTCAGAATCAAAGTGTCTACCACCGGGCATCACCAACATTCTCGGGTGCGGTAGCAGCGCACCACTCACATCACCCCACCAATCAGGGTTTTGGGTGTACCATTCTATGGTCTTTTTCAATCCGTCTTCCCATACAGTTCGCTCACACCATCCCAATTTTGTCAATCTCTGATCATCAAGAAAATACCTCTGGTCATTGAATGGTCTGTTTTCAACAAACTTGATGCTTGTCTCAGGATCCATCGAGAAAAGTTTGCATATGTCGGTGGCTACATCAATCACTCTTCTTTCCTTCTTCGTGCCAATATTATAAATATGGCCAACTTCGCCCTTGTGAAGAATGACCTCAAATGCCTCAGCAACATCCTCACAGTATAAATAACTCCTCACATTAGAACCATCCCCATGAATTGGAAGGACCTTCCCCCTCATTGCCAATAGGATAAACTTGGGAATTAATTTTTCCGGGAACTGTTTGGGACCATAAACATTGTTTCCACGGGTCGTAATAACTGGTAATCCATATGACCTGCCATATGCCATTACAAGCATCTCAGCACCGGCTTTTGTTGCCGAATACGGATTTGTCGGGAGAAGTTGGGAAGCCTCGTGGTTTCCAACAACAGCATCCTCGTCTGTCTCCCCGTAAACCTCATCGGTGCTGACATGAATGAACCTCCTGATCTGACCAGTGACTTTGCAGGCTTCAAGCAGGACGTGAGTGCCATAAATATTGTTCTTCGTAAACTCAAAACTGTTCCCAAATGAATTATCAACATGAGTTTGAGCCGCAAAGTGCATTATGGTGTCAATAGACTCGGTGATAAGCAGATAGTTAACAAGATCAGCGCTTTCAATGTCCCCCTTGACAAACTTAAAGTTCGGGGACGTCTTCGAAGGAATTAGATTTTTAAGGTTCGAGCAGTAATCAAGCTTATCAAGTACAACAATCTTGTAGTCCGGGTGGTTACGAACGAGCCGATTGGCAACATGAGATGCAATAAACCCAGCAGCCCCAGTTATCAGGATATTCTTGGGCGTATAAGATGCCATATTTAATTCTACAAAAAAGAAAGAAATATACAACCTAATTTCAGAACTATGGAAAAATATAATAAGAATCAACACCAACTTGCATAAACAAATACACAGAAACATAAACCCAGAAACTACGATTAAACATAAAAAAATGATACATGTGCAAATCCAAAACCAGGTAAAGGAAGCACCTGAAAAACAGTGTAAGCAAAATCAACATTAAAAACGGATCAACAAAGAGCATAGGTGGCTAAGATCATCAGTGCAATCAAATCACATTACAATACACATACATACATACATACATACATGAATAAGTGTGTAAATATATATTAAATTTGTTTTGGTCTGAATTTATTTCAGCATCTCTTTCAATTCAATGTCTGCAATCAAAGTTCAAGGAACAAAGAAGAAGAAAACGACCCAAAAGCTTATGAAACCATCTTCGTTATCAGATCCAATTCCAACATATATATATAAAACAAGGGAAAGAGATCCAGATCCAATTAACAAGCAAATAAGCAACAGGTAAAAAAGCAATCTAATCCACGGACTTGGAATTTTGCTCACATTTAAGAACAGATCTTAGAAAACCGAGAAATACCCAGATCAAAAAATGATCTCAATTAATCTAAAATCATCAAATTAGCTAACAAACACGATCAAGGATCACCATCGATCTTCCAACAAATAACACTGAAAAATGAGAAAAGTTGAACTTACGAGTTGAAGAGAAATCAACGAGAATCCAGAATTAACAATCGCGAACAAAATTCCAGATATAAAAGATAAAAGAGAGAAATTTGGGGTAAAGGACGAAGCATGGACGGACAGGGAAACTGGGAAGACTCTATTTATATGCGTATATATTATAGACGAGAGAGACAGGTAAGGGGAGCCATGAAATAAGCGAAATGACAATAATACCCTATCCTCGGCAATTAATTGCACCACACACACTCTTACTATAACCCTCGTTCTAAATTGGTTCCCAAATATTTTACGTGTTCTAGTTTCATCCTTAAATTATAACTCTTATTCTAAATTAATCCTTAAACTTTTGAATATTTTAATTTAATCCTAAAATTACGACTCTTATTCAAAAGTGTTATCCATACCATCGATATATGTTAATTATGTCTCATGTTAATAAAATTGTTATAAAATTATTATTTTTCATATAAATGTTTATCGGTATTATGTAAATATTTTTTAAATGGTTTATTCACAGAACATGTGATTAGCATATATCGATATTTTAAGGATGAAATTGAAATATTTTAAATTTGGAGGATTATTTTAAAATAAGAATTATAATTTGAGAATGAAATTAGCACATTCGAAAATTTGAGAATCAATTTGAAATGAAAGTATATTTTAAATTTTTCACTATTTAAAAATAGTAAGTTGTTAAATATTTTAATATTTATATAATTGTATAATTTATTTCGATTAAAAAATATTTAATAATTAATATAATTATACGAGTCGGATCAAATTTTTTAGGTTGAAACTTTAACTCATCAGTGTTAATTAATGAATCCAACACATAATACTAATAGAGTAATCAATAATAAATTATGTTATTTAAATTTTTGTTTGTATATTTATTTATTTTTTTAAAAATAAATATGTTTATTATATTGTCATAATCTAAATAATTTTATATCTAGGAATTAAAATGCTCATATCAAATAAATAATTAGAAATATTAATATAAAATTATCAATAGATATAATGTTAAAATGATTGAATTTAATACAAATCAAGTTACCTCAGTAGTTAAAAGAATGGTTGTTATCTCTAGAGTCTCAGATTCGAGCTTCGGAGACTGCAATGTATTTGAGCTTTCATTGCTAAAAAATTGAAAGCCTTTTATAGCATATGGGTACGGACTTAAACCCCATCGGTTCTGACACGACTCAATCTTATCGTGTCAAACTTTTTCTTAAAAAAATAGGTCGGGTTAGGTTCACTTTTTTAGAGAAATATTCAGATCGGATTCGGATTTAAGATGAAAAATATTCAACTCAACACAATTCGGAAAAAATAGAATTTTGTCTTATATGCCTAGGGATAATTACAATAAAACCTTCTATATATTATTTTTTAGTTAAATCTCTATTTTTTATTCAATAAAATTAACGTTTTTAAAAATATATCATCTCAAAAAAATGGATCAGATTCGAAACAGATAGATAATATATAAATTTTTAATATTATTCAAATCGAACAAAATATATAATTTTAGGTCGGACATTGACCGAAATTCGATCCAACTTGATCTGTAACTTGCGTTGAAAGCAAAATAGTGACAATTACAGATTAAAATAGGGTATATATAATTTTTCATATCTGATTTTGGTATTTATGTGTAATGTAGCACTCAACTCTTTCTTTTATGCAATTAGGTGCCTTTCTTTTAATGGTGTGATTAAGTTCGCAACTTTTAATCGTTTATTTTGAGTGAATTTTATGAAAATTCAATTTAATAAGAAGAAAGAGAAGTGAAGTGTGAATATTTGTTATGAATTTTCTCACAAGTGAGGATCGATGACAAACCATGATTCACTACCTGTGGAGGCTAGAAGATTTCAATGCTAAAATTGATTCGTTCAAAAGTTTAATGGTAAAATCGATACACTCCTAAAGTTAAATGACTAAAACGATGTCATTTAGACAACAATAACCACACAAAAACTATATCGTTTTTCCCATATCATTACTTGTTTGAATTTTAACGACAAAAAAAAAATGGCTGTCCCTTTTTCCCATATGTATGGGGTAAGGGGGAGGTAAGATAGTAGGCTACCCCAACACTAGGTTGAGAGCAGCTTCCGTAAGAGACCTCTGAATTATGAAATGCCCTCCGTGGGACTCGATCCCACGACCTCAAGGTTAAAAATCTTGTGCTCTATCATAATTAAAATAATCAAAAGTAGGGACACGGTGCGAGATGGGCCGGTTTTTTGGCCTCTCCTATCCCGATACGAAAATATATATCTAAAATCCAACTCCATCCCATCACGATGAATTTTAGGTCTCTCGATTTTTAGACCAAAATTTGACCCCGACTCGATCCAAATATATACATATTTTAAATAATTAAACTAATATATTTATGATTATTTACTGTATTTTAAACGGTTAAATAAATATATTTTATAATATTTTTATTTTTTTAATAATTAAATAGTATATTTTGATACTATACAAATAAAAAAATAAAAAATATAATATATAATATATAAAAAAGAAAAAATTAATCAGATCAGATCGAATCGATGATTTTTCACCTTAAACTCGATCTCGCCACGAACGTATATGCTATATAACCCATCTCGTCATGCTCTGAACCTCGAAATAAAAAAAACTCCTATAAAGTCGGGTTGGGTCAGAACTTGTCAAGTTCGGATATTTTGACCATCCTTAATCAAAAGTTTAATGATATAAACGATATATTATCTCAAATAAAATGATGTACGACGTAGTTTACCCTTATATTTGGCTTTATTAAATGAAAAACCTCGATTTATTATTTTATTGGAAAAACTCTTATTAATTGGAAAAAAATACATCCAAACTACTCACTTAGGATGACATCGCGTTATGTGGAAAGCGAGGTCAGACCTCGCGTTTTGCAAAAAGCGAATTTCATGTATTTATTGTGCCTTTTATCCAAAAGTTAAATGAAATTATCTGAAAA
Source organism: Hibiscus syriacus (assembly GCF_006381635.1). NCBI lineage: Eukaryota > Viridiplantae > Streptophyta > Magnoliopsida > Malvales > Malvaceae > Hibiscus > Hibiscus syriacus. The sequence goes on along the minus strand of NW_024062555.1, from coordinate 104,636 downwards.
TTTTAAAGATTTCGCGTTTTGTAGAACGCAATGTCATCTTACGTGTGCAATTTGGGAGATATTTTTTCAATTAATGTTGTATAGGGTTGTTTTCCAATAAAATAATAAGGTTTAATACCAAAATAAGTGTCCAAACTATACTTAAATTCTCGAATAGGTTCCTAAATTTTTTTTGACCTATTCAGGTGCCTAACATTACAAACGTTACCCGTTTAGGTACCCGGACCGTCAACGACGTTAATTTTCCCGTTAAGTGACACTCGTCACAATCTGGTGATTTTAAAAAATTTATTTAAAATTATATATTTTTTAAAGAAAATCATAAACATTTTTAAAATAACCCAAAAACTTTAAAAACCTTCATTTCAACCTTTAAAACCACACTGGCCACCGTCCTCTGCCGTCAAATAAGCTCCTCCCGACCTCATCTCCCCCGTCGACCAAAACCCTCATGAAATCGTGACCAATCGACGATGAACCAATGTTTTATATCCCACGAACCCTAAGATGACCATTGTGATCCCACACGATCTTGATGGTCAATCGATGGCAACTACGACGACATATAACTAGGACGATTGAAGGGACTACTTCGGCAACGGTGGTTGTGGCCAGAAAGAGATGCGGCGAGTGAAGGATGGGATTTAAAGATTTTAGGTATTTTGGGGTTTTTTATAATTTAACAAAAATTATGATTTTTTTTATAAATATAATAATATATTTTTTAAAAAATAAATTTTAAAATCACCAAATTTTAACACATGTAACTTAACGAAAAAATTAACGCCGTTGATCGCTCAGACATTTAAATGGTAGCGTTTGTAATGTTAAGTACTTGAATGGATGAAAAATAGTTTTGGCAATATTCTAGAATTTAGGTATAATTTTCGGTTTTAATAAATGGGTTTTTTATTTAATAATGCCCTTATTTTAACTAATAAACTGCACTTATCAAATGAAAGGGTAAGTGCTTTACGCCATGATTGGCATTACTTGTGGCCCTTGTATTTCTTTACTGTTTTGTATTATTTTATTTTTGCAAACTTTCGTACCATAAACTCCCCGAAAACGAAAGGGAAATACTTTCGAGAGAATTGTCTGGAAAAATATCTGTGAAAGGACTGGGAAGCTTGATTTTCTCCCGACGCAAATCACTCGGCTTATGATCGGAAATTTAGGTCTGATTTTCTGGGTTTTTTTCCCATCAACTTTCTGTCTGTAAGAAAATTTCATCGTTCATGCTTCTCTCTATTCCGGACGGCACCTTCACAATTTGCAGAGATGCAGCCGGCATCGCTGGTAATATGATTAACCTTCTGTCTTTGCTTCTTTTGTTCTTGTGAGGCTGATTTATTTCCATTAGAACACTGATCTGATTACAATTTTTGTTGAGATTTCCTGTTTGTTTGATCGCATTCAAAATTACCCATCAATCCATTCTTGAAGATGAGCTGATCTGATTACAAAAATTTTCACTTTCCTCATTGAGTTGAAAGTAGGATGTAGATGAATCGGAATTTAACCGAGAGGAGGTTTCTTTATTATTTATTTATTTTTGAAGATTTTTTTGGTAAATTATGTATTTAGTACATAACTATCAGTTTTTGTTCATTTTAATACTTAAGCTTTTAATTTTTTTAAAAATCATACGTAAAGTTTAGATTTTTATTTCATTTTAATACCTTCGCTCAAAATTTAACGTTAAATTTTAGAAAAAAAAATAAAAGTTCAAATACTAAAATATACTAAAACTAATAGTTTATGTATTATACGCGTTAAACTTTTAAAGACAAAGTATTAAAATAAAATAAAACCTAAATATTAAATATAGTTTTAAAAAAATTAAAAATTTATATATTAAAACGAACAGAAACTAATAATTTAATACTAAACACATGATTTACCCAATATTTATTTATATATCGGTCAGCATATTCATCTAACTTTAGTGAGAAAATATATGTTTAAATGATTGATTCCCTAGGCAATCAGAACTACTTTAAAAATAAAATAAAAAATGGTAAAATTATGTCACTTGTCCTTAAGTTCATTAGACTTCACATTTTGAATTTTAAAATTCACTTTATATTCAATTTAGTCTTTACATTCACAAATATATAAAATGTAAAATTAAAGTTAAAGTGGAATCAGGTAAACGAGCTTATAAATAAGTTGATAAATGAACTTATATACGAGTCAATAAATAAATTTATTCGTGAATATAAATGAACCGAAAACACATATATTCGTGTTCATCCGTTTATTGAAAAAATATAAAAGTTTTGTTCATACGTAATTATTTAATATAATAAATGAACATTACACGAATATTTCATTGGACATTCAATTTATTTAGTCCTAATTGAAAGTGACCCCATTAGTCCAAGTATTCATCTGGTGTTCCTTCGATTCTTCAATCTGATCTCGGTCATTGTTTATTACAGGGAACATCTTTGCTTTCGGGCTGTTCGTGTCCCCCATGTATGTTCTACTTTCCAAGTACTTTTAATCCAAGTGGTAAGAATTATCCTCTAATTAGTTCCAGTCCCTGCTTTTTTTGTTTTTAACGTTTCAGACCCACGTTTAAAAGAATTGTGAGAAACCAGTCCACCGAGAGCTTTTCTGGGTTGCCTTATATATATGCTCTCTTGAACTGCTTGATCTGCACCTGGTATGGAACGCCGTTGGTATCTTACGACAACGTGCCGGTTATGACGGTTAATTCGATCGGTTCGGTTTTTCAAATAACCTACATTGTCGTCTTCATCGTATATGCCAATAGAGAGAAAAGGGTTATTATCTAATTGAAACTTTTTCTCATTAGTTTAGAATGATTACAACTGATAGTCACATTCTGCGTGTCGATGGGCAGATTAGGATGCTCGGATTGCTACTTGCAGTTTTTGGCCTTATGGCGATCATAGTTGCCGGGAGCTTACAAATAGCTGACCGAGGCACGCGATGGGTCTTCGTCGGTTTATTAAGTTGTGCTTCTCTCATATCGATGTTCGCTTCCCCATTGTTCATAATCGTGAGTTGTTCGATCAAACGCGCCTTTCATACATTCGAATTTCGATTGTTTTCGAGATTCCTTAAGCTTCTAATGACATGATCTTTGTTCCCAGAATTTAGTTATTCAAACGAAGAGTGTCGAGTTCATGCCGTTCTATCTCTCCCTCTCGACGTTCTTGATGAGCACCGCGTTCTTCCTATACGGCGTCTTCAACTTCGATGCCTTTATCTACGTAAGCCTCGTCGATCGACAACGATGAAGACGACTTGTTTTCGATTTAAAAGTTGTCGGTTTTGTGCGGTAACATCGCCTGTTTGTTTTTCAGGTTCCGAATGGGATCGGAACAGCTTTGGGGATCCTACAACTCGCGTTGTACTTCCATTATAAAGCGAAGTGTACTGAAGAATGCAGGGAACCACTCATGGTGTCACATGCGTGACTCTTGGTTTTTTTCTCGGAAAGTTTTTTTTGATGTTGTGACCGGAATCGTGATTTACGGTCTCGTTCACCGTATTGTTCGGATTCTTCGTCCGGACAAATTTGTTTGCCGGCAGTCCGGGTATGTGCCGATGATCGGGTATGTGCCGATGATCGGATATGTGTTGAAATACGAATGTCACCCTAAGAAAAATGAAGGGTTATGATAGTTGAAAAATAATAGATTGTTTTGGACCATGAGGTATATTATGTAAAGTATACAAATGGTATCTCAACTATAGAATGTTATTTTGTTAAGTCTTTCGACTATTAAAAGCTATAAAATAGTCATACGATTATTCATATATGTTCAAAATTTCCTACCTCTATCAAGGAATAGAACTGACTGATCCTAAGTCAAAGGATCGAGAAACTCAACAACGCCACCATTCTTGAACAACTTGGAGCCAGGCTTTCCTTTCGCACTATTACGGATACGAAAATAATGGAAAAAGTTGGATGAAAGTGATCCACGCTTAGAACGATGTGGGAGGGAACTCCCAACTCACTACGCTACGATCTTTATATATGATATATATTGTTAGCCGAGAAAACTATTTCATTAAATGCACTTTTCGTTAATCTTTTTTCGTTAAGAAATTGATGATGATCTTAGTTGTACGTTAACTTATTGATTGAGATATGAAAGAGATTTTGAGATCATATTTTATCATATCACAGTCAGCATGCTAACATCCAGTTCAGACTGTCACTATTTTTTCTTAACAAAAAATTACGATTTTAGAACATATGACTGGTCGTGTGCCTATTTTGTAATTTTTAATAGCCGGATGACTCGACAAAGCAATGTTCTATAATTAAGGAACCATTTCATAACTTTTAATAGTCGGGGACTCAACAAAGCAACCCTTTATTTTTGTTTCGAAATGTGAGATCTAATAGAATAATTTGTGCAAGACTGGAGGGAAAAAACAGCTTCAATTACGTTCCTGGAAAAACTTTTCTGTCACAGCTAGTTGAGTAGAAAAAATAGAGAAGGTCCCTTACATAACCAAGGTTGTGTAAAACATATAATCGGGTAATCGAATCGAACTCGAAATAAAAACTTTAAACTATATCAAATTTGGTCTAGGTTCGATCGAGATTCACTTTTATAACTCAAATTTGATTTTAAAAAATTGAAATAAGCAAACTCGCTTAACAAATGGTCCTCTGATTATATTATATTGTTTTATTGAGTTTTGACAAATAAAAGTTATAAAATGGTCCCTCAATTAGAGTGTTGCTTTTGAGTCTCTCGACTATTCAAAGTTACAAAACGATCACCCGGCTACTCACTATGTTACAAACTCGTCCGATTCCGTTAAAAGTTTGACAACAACCTGAATTGAATGTTAACCTGCTGACTGAGATATGATAAAATTTGATTTTATAATCTCAAACGATTATCATATCTCAGTCAGCATGTTAACATTTAGCTCAGATTACTGTTAAATTTTTAACAAAAAAAAACAAATTTGGAACTTAATGAATAATCGAGTGACCATTTTGTAACTTTTAATAATCGAATAATTCAACAAATCAACACCCTATAATGGGGGACCATTTTGTGACTTTTACTAGTCAGACACTTAATAAAACAATATTCTATAATCTAATACCGATATTATTCTAGAGAGGTATTTAATTTTAAGTAAGGATAATGTACGAACAAACGAACTCAGTGGTTAAAATAATATCTAAATATTAAAATACAAATTGAAACATAAACATACATTAGGGGGTATTAGATTCAGTTTGGTTCGATCCAATTCGATATTTTGATAAAATATGAAACCAACAACACTATTTTTAAAAAAATATACGATTTTAACTGTTCATAATTTTTAAAATCAACATGAGCTTAAACCGAGTGCAAACACAAGCTTAAATTAACAAAAAAAATTAGCTGATCTTATTCCTATATATAATGAGGTAAGAAGAGGTAGGGTAGTAGGTTGCCCCCAACGCTAGGATGAGAGCAACTTTCGTAGAAGACATCCGGCAATTATAAATTGCCTACCGTGAGACTCAATCTCACGACCACAAGGTTAAGAGCCTTACGCTCTACCAACTGAGCTGGACGGGCAATTCCTTAAATTAACAAAAGATAATATTAATTTTAATATTTAGTTTATTTAATTCTGTCTTTATAATAATTTCTCACCAAACCCATCTACCAGGAAAGCCATCTTCAAGCCTAACCCACCTCAAAGAAAACATCAATAATTAACCATTTTATGACATCATTTTTATGTTAATCCTACGAATCATTTAGCTTGTTTTAAACGTGTTAGGTAATGGTTGTCCATGTTTTGCACGTGCCATAATAATATTATAATTGTGCCATTGAAGTCTGGTTAAGGAATCATCTTCAAGCTTGAATTTTGAAATTCCTACGAAAAAGGAAACAACTTTATTCCACTGATAGAAATTCAATGATACAACACATGCTAATTACAGGACATAAATTAGATAAACGGGAAACTATCTAGCAAACACCAGAGACCCTCCCCTTCACAAATGAACACTCGGCTAACTAGACCGATCGGGCGATATAGACCCGTTTCGTGTTTATCCGAATTGAACCGTCCCTACATTTCGGTGGGCCGCTATGGCGACGGCTGCACCGAACTGGGTTTGTGCCTGCAGGAGTTTCGCATCGATGGGTAGTCTTTGCTCAGTCTTGGCCTGAGATCGGTGATAGGGGTTGCTGTTCTTATCGAAAGCTGTTCCCGTCGCAGGTTTTCCCGCCGTGCTAAACTGCGGTAGCGGTTTGGCTTGCGGTTTCTTGTCGGTACATATTCCTGGTTTCTCTTGATTTATGTGGAAACAATGTGGGGAGAAATTCTGTGGAGGAAGGACTGTGTTTCTGTAGAAGTTCTTAGCATCGTTACCGTCTTTAACGTTTTTCCCATCATCGCACGGTACGACCGATCCGACAACTCTCCCAGGCTTCGCTGTACAGAGAGGAGGATGAACTCCTCGATTAAATGGCGAAACAACAAAAGGAAACCGAGTAACAGCATAAAGAAATCACTCATACCCGATGGCACCCTGGGAGGAGGGCGTGTTGGCCTCGGACCAGTAATCGCATTCGCTACTTTTTTGGAATCAACTTCTATATCTTTCCGATTCTCACACAAAACCGAAGTTGACTGTGTATTTGGAGGGGTAGAATCCGAGTGAACCGTAGACCTGAAACAAACAGAATTGAAGTTGTAAAATTGCAACTCGCCGAGGGGAGAAAAGGTGCCATTTTCTTTCGAGTCCATATATCATTCAACCAGAGAAACCGAGTAGTGGGGAACATGTAATACCTTGGGAGGGACACATGCTTCCTCTCCGGAGGGAAGACCGGTGCACTTTTACCACCGTTTTCCTCAAGATATGCGAACTGCTTTTTGAATTGACCAACGGGGCTGTAATAACGAAATTATGTTATAATCGAGCGGATTAAGATAAAAACGGAAATACAAGATATGAAGATTAACATTTACGTTTAATGTATTACATAATTAGAAAGTATTCGAACCTAGGATAAAGAAAATTGGCTCCTTCATGTCCATTTAGATAGTCCTTGAGCAGCTGAGGGTGATATTCTAGTGCCTCCCTGTAAATTAATTCCCTAACGTCATCCTTTGTCACCCGTCGCCTCTCAAACTCGAACTCTATTTTCGAGATTGGTTGACAAGAAGGTTCCCTCTCGATTTTAGCCAACCCTTTGAAGTAAGGATCGGCTAAAGCCTATTAAGTTAATACAGAAAGTTTCAGTGCGATGAAATGAAATGAAAAGAAAGTTTTGTTTACTATTGGCCGGAAAGAAAAACGAGAAATCCACCTCCTCAGCAGTTGGCCTGTCCTTGGGATCGAATGCTAATAGCTTCTGCAATAACCGTACTGCTAACGGATCTGCATTTGGAAATTTTTGTGAAAACAGCACAGGACGTTTTTTCCGCATTTCAGACAAGTATTTTCTCGCTTTGTCATTTCGAACCTGCGCTTATGTGAACCAAAATCACCAATTCGCACCAAAACACACACACACACATGCACACAACAAAAAGGAGAAAAAGCAAGATGTCGTACCCCGGCAATTGTTTCTGATGAAGGTGTCCCTACAAGATCAGTTATCAATTCCAACTGATGAACGACAGTTTTTCCAGGAAATAGGGGCTTCCCGATCAATACCTCGGCGAAGATACAGCCAATGCCCCAAATATCAATGGCTGGTGTGTACTGCAGATAAACAAGCTGTTTTCTAAGTGAGTCGTGACCTAAACGAGACATGCTTCACCGTATTAAACTAAAGGCCACACAAGATGGAAAAGCCCTACCTTGGAAAAGAAAGATCCACAAAGCTCTGGAGCCCTATACCATCGTGTAGCAACATAATCCTGCAAGGGGAATCAGAAAACAATATATACGCATAAATACATATAAGTATGCGTATCCGCTCTTCTTTGAGAAGAAGAAAAAATGTCGCATGAAAAAAGAAGAGAACTGCATACCGTCCAGAAGACTGTCACTGGGGTGTCACTAAAAGCAACTCTAGCTAGCCCAAAGTCACAAACTTTAAGCTTGCAATTTGCATTAGCCAGTATATTCTTCGGTTTAAGGTCACGATGGTACACATTGGCTGAAACCAATAACTTAGAAATCAGTATAAATATGCACTCTTACTACCACAATCAATATAAAATCTTGCGACTATCAAGCCAAAAGTACTTTACCCGTATGCATATATTTCATTGCACGGAGCATTTGGTAAAGGAAAAACTGGTGATGTTCTTGCGTTAGGTCATCATTTGCTTTGATGACTTGGTGAAGATCCGACTCCATGAGCTCAAAAACTACAAACAAGTCCTTGAACTCCCTCTTTGATGGTGGCAACATTATACGTTTGATTTCAACTACGTCCGGATGTCTAAGAAGTCTAAGAAGCTTTACTTCACGCAAAATCCTAATTGCATCGGACATGTGCTCGAATACATCCTGTATTTTCTTTATCGCCACTTTCTCCCCGGTATGTGTGTCGAGCGCTGCACAAACTACTCCATAGCTTCCCTTACCAATGACTTCAAGAATTTTGTACCTGTTAGCGTCCCCGTATTCAGTAAAAAAGTCCAGCTCTTTCAGCTCCTGAAACAAACGAACCAGAAACTAGATCAGAACCAGGCATGTTTCACCATAAGCCAATTAAAAAGTAGCAGATTGAAAACAATCCAACAATATCAGTAACCATCTCTACCATTCTATAAAAGAGGGAACAAAGTGCTTATACGAAACCGAATCGGTGGAAACAGAATAATATTCAATGATCATTTACAACATTAAGCACTCCATGTAATGCAATGAGATGAAAATCCCGATAACCATGATCATCCATGTAAAACACCATTAAAGCTACAAATGCATAACTAAATTTTAACATTTTAGAAATTTTAAATTGATTGAATAACCTGAAACCTAAGTAGAATCCCTTCCAACAAGATATCAAGAAAAGCAGAACCTCCTCAAAATTCCCATGTCGATAAAACCCAGATCTTAAAATTCCTAAAATTCTAAAGCTTTTAGTTTTTTTTTTTCATAACAAATTATACACCCCAAAAGGAAAAAGAAAAAGGAAACAAACCTTCTTCAACTGATTTTGTTGCATCTTTCCTTCAACCCAATTTAAGAAAACACCCAAAAAGATCTCTTCTTTCTTCCCTCTAGCTCTCCTTTCACTTAAAAAGCCAAAAGACCCAGAAACAGGAAATTTTCTCGGTAACCAAACAAAAAAGCAGACTAGGAAGAGAAATTCAACCGCATTCAACAACCCCACACCTAGACCTACTTTTAATCACCAAAACCACGCAAAACAAACTGGTTCTTTTTCTTCTTTTTCCTTCTTTTATATCAAAAGGTTTGAGAAGTTCCTGAATTCTGTGTCTAATGAGAATCTGCAAGATCTGGGGGAGATGGAAGCAAAAGGAGAGAGCTCAAATGGGTTTCTTTTGGATCTCAAGAAAATACAGAAATGATAGAGGAAGAGGAGCAATGAAAAGATCGGTGGTGAATGAAAATATAAAATACATTTTTTTTTTCAATTTCCTTTTTGTGTATTTGAAATCAATTTTGATCCACTGATTTTATTATTATTATTATTTGTGCCGTTTGGTTCGGTACTTCGTTACGTACGGTATAATGTATATACGGTGGTGGCAGTATCGTAATTTTATATTTTTTTCGTGTTCATATTTAAAATTCTTATTTTAAAAATTAATTGATTTTTTGAATTGCAGTTAAATTTTACAATTTAAATACATTGAATAAAATATGTGTAAATAATTTCTAAGTTCATATTAATTCTAAGAATGTTCAAATTGGTCCTCCTAATAAAACTTAATATATATATATATATAATATTAAATTTAGATCTATAAATCATTGTCAACTTTTTATTGTGATTTATATATTAATCTTTAACGGATTATGTAAATTTATCGGTGGTTATGTCAAAATATTATAATTACTAAATGAAATACGATGATTAAGAAACTTCAAGATTTCAATAATCAGATGACGCTAACAGGATATGATTTACAGAAAATATATAATAAATTTAAAAAATGATTAAATTTAGGGTAAAATACACAAATGGTTTCTTAATTATAGAGTACTATTTTATTAAGTCTTTCAACTATTAAAAGTTACAAAATCATCCTTCGACTACAGAGTGTTGTTTTATTGAGTTCATCGACTATTAAAAGTTACAAAATTGTCACATGACTATTCATTGTGTTCCAAACTCGTCATTTTAGTTAAAAAAAAATTAGCGGTATTCTGAGCTTTAACCTACAGATTGTAATATGATAAAATCTGATCTCGGAATCTCAAACAACTATCATATCTCAATCATCATGTTAACGTCCAGCTTAGACAATCGCCAACTTTTTAAAGGAAAATGATGAGTTTGGAACATAATGAATAGTCGGGGGACCATTTCGTAACGTTTAATAGTTGAAGGACTTAAAAAAGCAACACTATGTAGTTAGAGGAGCATTTTGTAACTTTTAATAATCAAGAGACTTAATATAATAATATCCTATAATAACGGGACCATTTCTATACTTTACCCTTAAATTTTAATTTAATTCGCCTCAATTATATTATTAAAATTTCGAAGAATAGATAAAAATGAGTATTGATGGGATGTCATGATCCTTGGTGGTAGGGTGGCATGTTTCAATGTGGACTATGAGTTAATTTATTCCGCGTAAATTGACAATATTATTTTACATTAATAAAAACAATACACGTGCAAGTATTTTAACTTAACCATTAATTTAAACTTCATTTTTCGTGAAAATATAGAGTAAATTATATAAATGGTCTCTTATTTTATTAAGTTTATTGATTATTAAAAGTTACAAAATAGTCCTTTAATTATAAAGTATTGCTTTCCCGAGCCCCTCGACTATTAAAAGTTATAGAATGATCACCTGACTATTCATTATTTTATAAACTTGACATTCTCTGTTAATAAGATAACAGTATTCCAAGTTAAACGTTAATCTGTTAATTGTGGTGTGATAAAATATAATCCTAGAATCTCAAAGACCATCATATCTATGTCATTATGTTAACATCTAACTTAGATAATCACCGATTTTTCTAACGGAGAAGGACGAGCTTGGAACATAATCAATAGTTGGGTGACCAACTTGTAACTTTTAATAGTCATGACTTAACAAAGCAATATTCTATAGTTGAAGGATTGTTTTATAACTTTTAATAGCCAATAAACTTAATAAAATGATACTCTATTGTTATGGGATCATTTGTGTACATTATCCTAAAGTATATTAATAAATACTCAATCAATTAAAGTTAAAATTTACAATAAATTATTAAAAATAATTCAAATACTGGAAAGATTTAGGTATAATATCAAAATTAGTCCCCAATATTTACTAAAATATCATTTTAACTCATATTCTATTTTTCGATAAAAGAAAATCTTCTAGTGACTGACGCAAGAAAATTGTCCAACTTTAGGGGCTAAATATATATTTAAGCCAAGAAAAGATACCGCAAGATTCTCACCCACCAAAACTCTATACAATATAAGATAGGATAGAATAATAAGAATTAACAATTTTTGAACAATATAAAACATAATATAATTTTTCAAAATATTTACATAAAAAATTAAATTTATATAATAAAACTATATTTTCCCAATTATATGTGGAATAATTGTTTTATAATTATTAATTAAAATCAATATGATGTTATTGATTCATGAACACATTACCTTTTATTTATATGCAATAACATTTCATTAAAAATGTAAGGTTGCCTGTCCTTGGCATTGTCCCAATCTTTGAATTATACCCACAAGGCCCCAATAGAATAAACACAAATAATAATAATAATAATAATAATAATACTAATAATAATAATAATAAATGATATTTTTATTTGATTTTCTCTTGTTTTTATTATTTTAAATACTGATCTTTTTTATTTAATGCCATCAATTTCTCCATTCACAATATTATCATTTAAATTATTATTTTTTTAAAAAATTAAACACTTTATCTCATTAATTCAATTAATAATTAGGTAAACTACGCATTTAATATCTAAATTATTAGTTTTAGTCCATTTTACTTTTTAGTACCTAAAGTTTTGAATTTGTTCAAGATCATACGTAACTTTTAGTTTTCATTTCATTTTAGTATTTCCGTCGTTAGAAACTTAACACACTTGATACATAAACTATTAGTTTTGATCCGTTTCAAAAAGATCTCTTAAAATGAAGGGTAATATTTGAATATGAATAAATAAATTTCAGTATTTAAATTTTTCATCAACGGTCGAGAAATCTCTATAAAAATTAAGTTTTATAAGGCGTTTATATCGAAATATCACCCTTAGACCCAATAATTATCTGTCAGACACCCTCTCCCCTAATATTACCGATCTAGCACCCTTTCTGACACGGTGACAATAAAGCGAGAATCGTCAACCGCGCCTTCGCAGGGTTCTGTCCGAGCTGGTGCCACGTAGGGAAAGGTTTTGAAACCCCTGGGCTGGTTTCGAAACCCCTTGTTCAGAATGACATTTTTCCAGTAAGGTTTCGAAACCCCCTCAGAGGTTTCGAAACCCCTGCCCAAAATGTAAAAAATGGCCTAAAACGTTGCCCGATAGACCCTAGACCCATATTATGACCATAAATGGGACCGAATAGGTGTAAAACACTAGAAAATGTGTTTAAAGTTGGGTTGCAATGGATGAAATAGCTATAGGGGTATCGATACCTTAGATAGGGTATCGATACCTTAGATATGGTATCGATACTGCAGAGTGGGTATCTATATTGTAGGGTCAGAATCGATACTAAGGGTATGTTTTTGGCTTTTAAGCAAGGAGAATTATAGAGGCAAGTGAGGTTTTCCCAAAGAATTCTATAATTACTCCCAAATAAGACTACAAGTGAGAACAATATTAATGTTTAATTCAAACGTAGAAACGAGAATACTTAGGATCAAATAAAACTAGGCTTGATTGATGCTCGGGAAACGATTCGGACACCCGAGTTTCTCTAGTTTATGGTGTCGAAAGTATAGATGTAGTCCGAATATATCCTTAGGTAGGGCACAAGGCCCTTAAAATCGACTAACTAAGGCCGAGGCCTGACATTTTCAAGAGGTGAGTTAGTCAGAGGTATGGTGTCTGATGCAGAATTCTGGGGGTCCTATCCTCGGTAAACTAGAAGGGTGTGTGAGCTCCAAGATGAAGAGATCCCTCAGCTGCACCATGATGTCTACCATTAAAGTAGAGAGTGAATATAACGAGTATATTCACTATTGATTGAGAAGCTTGATGTAGTTCTATGATGCACTTTTAGTATGACCTAGTTGTTAGTGTGGTACTGAGTTAGTTAGCTCAGCCTTTGGATGTTTCCGTTGGCAGGTTAGTAGGTTGACCAGTTCGATGAGCCTTAGAGAGACTGAGGTACAAATACAGTGCAGAGTAGAGTATGTTTGAAGTTATTGAAGTGCATGTATAGTCATAAACCCAGTTGTAAAGTCAGTTTAAGAGTCAGTTTGTAATATTTTTAATTATTAAAATGCTTTATTTAGAGAGCTCTCCAGTTTAAAAGTTTCAATTATGTTTTACGTAAGATTTTCTATTTCAAAACGGTTGATTTTTATTATTACAATAGTTGTTCTAAAGTGAGAAAAAGTTTAGTCAGCCACTTCAGTGGTTCCGTGTGACACCCGGTATCAGTAGACTGTGTGTCGTACTGATTTAGGGTATTGCAATGTTTATAATGAATATTTTATCTTTTGAAACTCATTTTTTAACAACAATCCCAAACAATTAAATTTTAAACCATACTTTTGTATATCACTTTTAAAAGTTCGTTTCTACAGTATTTTAAAATCATTTTTCATAAGTTGCACCAAAATGACTCTATATAATTGGATCATAACCCTGTATTTATATACACACAAAAATTAAATTGAGACAAAAGATTTAGAATCTCACATTCATTGTTCATCATCTTTTTTTAACATTTTCCCTTTTCTTTATATTTCTACCACTACAAAATTTCGTTCGGTAGAGAGAATAAACCATTTAAAATTACCTTTTTATCTCAATCATCAACCGGATAGACCAAGAGGTGGAGACACTCATCTCCTCTAAAATTTTAAAATTATCATATATTTAAAAAATTATTAATTTTTTAATTTTTATCCTACATAGAATTTTATAAATTCATATTTTTTAAAATTTGTGAAGTCTATCCCATATAAAAATCATGCATACAGACGTTACATGTTTTCAACTTTCAAGGATTATCATTTGTAATGTAATGTTCAAATTTTGATTTTTTCTATATAATTTTTTAATTCGATCCTTACATTATAAATATTTAAATTTACAATTTTTTTAAATATAATAACAATAATAGTATAACCCGAAATATTAAAATTAGACGAGTGGAAATAACAATTTCATATCTCTACAATAAAAATACATCACGTCCTCCGTAGTCAACGTTTTGACTTCACTTTCAACTAATTTTAACCTTCAAGTCACTGTCTTTTAAACCGACCGAAAATTTTTCTGGGTTTTCTGCTTTGTTCTTCTTTTGTTGAAGCAGTAAGGTGTAGGGGAAATCATGGGTGAGAATAATCCGATCATAGGAGAAAAAGATTACATTTTGTTGAAGGATTTCAAAGTTGAAACTGAAGTTGATGAAGAGAAGGGTTTTATTTTATGTTTCTGGGTTTACATTTTCGACTCCAAAACATTCCCCGCCACCATCCTTAAACAGGTTTAGCAACTGCTGCTCCCTTTTCTCGATTTGGGTTTTCCTTTCTTACTCAAATTTTGATCTTTTCGGTTAGGGTTATTGGTTTACTTTCTTTGCTGTTTGGTTGTTAGGAAAATACCCATTTCTTAATTTTCTGTTTCTTTTGATGATTTTATGAGTGTTTTGTGTTTTTGGAAGTTTCAGAAGCTGCAATCAGAAAACTTTGGATCCATATGTGATTTTTAGTTTCTGATGTTGCTTCAGCTCTCCTGTTATAATCTACTAGAGCAACAAGCTTCATTCTTTTTTATGATCTTTTTCTTGAATTTGTATCAGTAATTTACCTTTACAAGAGTTTTTCCATTTTTCTGATGAATTGAGTTGTTTTTCTGTTTATAGGTATATGCAGAGACCAACACCAGTTCTTCTTTACTTGTTCTCAATGAAACGACATTGACGCTTTTACCTTTGGCTTGCCTACACAATGAAGCCCCTGGTCCCGGAAACACCGAATTACCGTCAGAAGTTCCGAAAGTGACCGCAGCAATTGAACGCCCTCAACATAAATGGATACATATTGGATACGAGGTATGCCTATAACATCTGATAGAGCTACAAACATAAAGGCATTATTGGTTTGAGAGCTGCACCTTTAAATGTAGTTTCATATGCTTATTTAATATCTTGCCGTGATGTTTGAATTGTTTGAGATGATTTTGGGAATGAATGAACTGGTTTTGATTTGGTCTATTTAGTTGCCTTCAATTCTAAATATTGATCACATGGATAGTAGGCTCCTACACTCGCATCTAAATGGGTTATCTGTTTTGTGCTTAACTTGAAATAGTTTTTAAGACTGACATCGAATAAGAATGAAATGGTCTAGAAACATAGCATTTTCATGTAAATTCTATAAATACAAGGGCATTTTTTTATAAGTGGATGGTTGTTTATAATATTTGAGAATGTGGAACACCAAAGAGAAGGAAAAAGAAAAGATAAAGAGCAAAGATGAATTGGGAAAGTGTGTAGCTGAAATTTTGAGGTTATGTAGCCTACACCAATGACCAATTTCTCAAGGCAAAAGAGAAAACGAAAGAGGGTTAAAAAGGAAAAATAAATCTAACATCAGAAAGGAGTAGGATAAAAATGTTTTTCAACAGTCCTCAATTTGGATACGCCCCTTGTTTGTTTTCCTCCTTTTTCACTCCAAGATGGAGACATTACTCATAGCTTTTTGCCAATGGTTTTGCTGAAGTATACATTAGATGCATATTATTTTTGTTGCCCTGGCTAGTGAATTTTTCTGTTTTTTCCTTTTCTTAGGCCTCTTCTGATTTTGTGCGGCTTTACGTTAATGGGGAGATTGCAGGAGAGCTACTTCTCTCTTCCATGTTAAACCAAGATTCTATACCAAATGGTTCAAGGAAGAGGACATTAATTGGTATTAGTGGTGATAGTAACTTGGAGGGTTTTATCCATGATGCAATGGTCTTGCCTTCAATGTTGTCCATAAAGGACCAATACGTTAAGGTGGCTTGCACTCGTAGTTCTCATGTGTCCTCAATGTTTTTACATAGCATGCAAGTTTACCTTAAGGTTTAGAAAACTGATGCAAAAATATGATGACAGGATCCACCTCTAAGATTGTCAATCGACGAGTCTTCTATCTCTGATATTGAAGAAGACAATGGCTTTTGGAATATTGTTGGTGGGAAGGTAAATACCTAAGAGTTCCAAACACTTTTGCACTGATATTCTTATCTTAGTACGTAAAGATTGCTGATATTTTAGCTTTTATCCTCAGTCTTAAGCATTTGATGTGGTAATATAGCCTATGTTACTCGGAATTTGTTGTAAATTCAGTTTTTCTTTTTCAATATGTATGTGCACTAGTCCAAGTATGTGTTGAACACGGGTACTTTTGTAAAAAATGAAGAGTCCGAGTAGCATAGAATACAGCTGCTCATTTCACAAAATATGAGACAGATTTTCAACCATATTTATGGTTGTTAGTGCTCCTTATATTTCCTCTAGATTTACCCTTTCACAGGCATCTTGTCGCAGGATCTTTTCCTTGGATGTTGTTCTATTAAATGCCTTTGGCCAGCTGGTAAACAAGGAAGTAGAGGTAACTTAATCTTTATATTTAATTTCACATTGCTCTTTTTACCTTCAGCACCTTATTTTTCACATTACTTGTTGGAAAGGTCGTCGCATCGCTCTTGTATGCTCATAATCGATTACCTGTCGAGAAGACAAATGATGAAGAACCTCCTCTTCTAGCTGGCTGTGATGGAATTGAATTTGCCTCTTCTGATCGACCTAGTAAACTATCAAAAGGGCGGGCATCCTTTAAGCTGAAGATCTCCAAGGTGGTAATGTCAGATTTAGTTTTTGCAATCTTTTGTTCAATATGTATGCTTCTAGGTATTTATAGAATTTTCTAGCGGATCTTGTTCCGTGAGAAACATTTTTGCGGGAATTTGGCTTTCCGTAACATATTTGTTTATTTCTTTTATTGATTCATCTTGAATTCACTTAATGGTCTGGTTCTGATAATATTTCAGCTCTCGTCCAAGTGTGATAATAGGCAGTTCTGCATTAAGTTCGGGCTATCAAAACTCGAGGGCTATCATTTCCTTGAGGACTTCTCCCCTTCAATTCGTTGCATCTCTCGGAATCGTACCCCAAGGACATCAACTATTATTTGGAAAAAAAATCTCTGCAATCCATCCGGATAATGGATCTAAATCATTAGGCCTATATGATATTTCTTGTGAAAGTAAGCACAATACTGTATATGAAGCAAAACTCAGTCCAACATCGAAGAGGGTTAGATTAGGAGAAGCAAAAATTTCTAAAATAGACCAACACAGAGAAGAATACAAATCTATTGCCTCAAAGCACAATCGGGTATAAATTGATACTCTTTTCCTTTTAATTTTCCGTAACATCATCATTATCAGGGTATGTCTTTATAGACTGTTAATATAAGAAGAGCGTAAATCACTGTTGAACTATAAACAATTGCATTGCTATTTACAATCAGGTTGAGAATGGTTTTGGGTCAAGATTAGAGGCAAGGGCTGAAAATTTTGAAGAAGTAAACACGTCCCAATCTGATTCAGAGAGCACCGGGGTCCAGGATCCAGCTTTAAATAGTGTGTCAAGTAGGGGGCATTCAATTTCGGATGTAACAACTTTTAGATACTGCCTGGGGGGGCTTGACGGATAGGTCTATTTTACTCAAGGAAATTGCCACAACCATTTCAGACGATGAAATTTCGGGCTTTGCAGACCAGGTTTCCGTCTACTCCGGATGTTCTCATCATAGGTAATTTACTATGCTTTGCTTCTTTAAGACATTGTTGGAATTTTTGTATTTCTTTTGGTAATTGAAATAAGTTGTTACCTGCTCTTAGGCATCAAATAAAAATGGCAAAGAGATTGATAGACGAGGGGACAATAGCCTGGAATTCGATATCACAAAACAACCTTCGAGTTCAATGGGAGAGTGCAGTTTTTGAGATTGAAGAGCAATTCATGAAGATTGCTTGCTGTACGACTAGATCACTTTCCCAACAGGTATCTGTATTTCCATCCATCCACCTCTAGTAATGGTTGTATTTTTTTTGGAGGGAAAAAAAGGAATGAGGCTCTGTGTGCATTGTCCATCGGTTCATGTTGTACACGTCGGAATCTGATTTCAAGGCTTGGTTTCTTACCACGAGGTTTCCTCACAAATCTGGAAAACAATTTCAAAGATCAAGTATACAAACAAGGGGAAAAAATAGGGAAAAAATGCCCCGAAAAATCAAACATCTTTCAGATACTTATTTTCAGTTTTTTTTCAAATGTATTCGTCAATCCCTACTGACCTATTTTCTAAGTTCTGCGAGCATCGGTTTCTTACAGTATAGGCTTATGTTAGTCATTTTTGTTTCCAAAATCCTTTCAAGATTGAACTTTGGCTCATCACCTGCACCCGCATAAGACATCCTTCAAAGATGACAATTTTTCATATTGATAGTTAGATGATGACTTGCAGAAGATTGTGTGCGTGTACTCTTATACATACGAGTACTTGTTTACCGTCATTTCTGGATGTCGTGTGTGTTGTATGAATAAATAGTATTTTTTTTCTTTTATTCTCGATAGTTGGATGAAAATTCATTGAGGTAACAATTGTTGCAGGACTTTGAGCTTCTGCGGAAAATTGCCGGATGCCAAGATTACATGGCCCAAGAAAACTTTGAGAAGATGTGGTGTTGGTTATACCCGGTAGCTTTAACCTTATCTAGTGACCGTATAAAGGCAATGTGGAAATCTACATCGCCAAAGTGGATAGAAGGATTTATAACTAAGGAAGAAGCTGAACTCTCACTTCAAGGTCCGAGAGGTCTGCAAGAGCCTGGGACATTTATACTTAGGTTTCCTACTTCAAGAAGTTGGCCCCATCCAGACGCAGGAAGCTTAGTTGTGACATATGTCGGCAATGATTACGCTCTTCACCACCGACTGCTTTACCTCGATAATGTATATAGGTGCGCGTTTTTTTCTTTATAAAATTTCATTATGGTCTTAATTTGAACTGTTATTAAGGATAACTCTTTTTCGGTGATTCTTCCCTTAATAATTTCTTTGCATCATTGTACATGATGGAGTTTGTCCGATTATAGACAAAAAGAACAGCATAATTAGTAATCGTCATAATTAGGAATGTGTATGTTCAACTTTTTTATTTAGATTTCTTCAGTTTTAAACATTGGTGGATACTTTAGGTCCGATGGTTTAGTTTACGCTATTTAGAAACATTTATCATTACCGTCATCAGACTCCGAGTTTATAGATAATTTGTCTTGTATCCTTCCTATACGACTATACCATGGATTGAAAGAGATTTGTTTTTTACATTTTGCGTATAGCTCCGGAGTACGGGAAGTGAATGTCAAAGTAAAACCATTGCAAGATATGCTATTTGAAGAACCCGAGCTCTCTCGACTAGGAAGGTAGGAAGCACCTCCACTTCAATTTCCTTGTGTGTAATTATGGACATGGTATGTTATTTTTTTGTTTTTAACATGTAAAAATGCAGGATAACGAGACGCCATTAACCTTTGTTCGGGTGTAGCATTGCATTACATGTTTGATTTCTGGTGACCGACCATTAACATATTTCGTTGTCGTTACCATGTTGCTGGTTTAGGTTTGATCGAGTCTCCCTTTTCCTTTATCGTATGCTTAATGTAAGAGTATATGTAATATTAGAAGCCGATGCTGGATCATTTCTTCATTGTTATGACGACGTTCATTTACCATACATGTAGACGATAAATCGATTTTGAAAGGCCTTTTCCTTGTAAACTTGATCTTTTTTGTTGATGGCATCTGTGTGATATTTATTTATCAAGATGCATTAGTAGAAAGAAACTAAACTTGCAATGATCATGCTTTATACATATAATTTTGTTATCAAGGCATTGCTTTACGCTGTTCTATATTCGAAACAATCCGAAAATGCTTTACACTCATACGTCTCTGGCATCTCGACCTAAGACCTTCATAATTGTCTTCGTTCAAAATGAAGCATTCAACAATGGAATAACTCTTCAAAAGTGTTTGTATCCGATACTCGTACAACTGTATGCAAGTAACATATATAATAAACTTACAATCATGTTGCTACCGCTATTTGAATCTCCATTGCCGCCCGCCACAAGTGTTGTTCTTCTTCCCTGGAAAAACACAGTCAACAATCTGAATCCACATACCCTTGTTAGGAACAAATCCATGGAGTACCATTTTCTTCAAAGCGAAATTCAAGTTCAATACATATTCATATATGGATATGGAGACATAATCTTCTAAAAACCCATCAAATTTATGTGTATCCGACACTCAAATTCATGTTCGAGTCAAACATAAGCTGAAACCGCAAGCTATGCTGCTAGCTATCGATGATTTCACCAAGGAAACTAATGTCACAAGTGTTCTTCCCTGCAAAAACACAGTCAACAATTGGAATCCACACCCCACTCTTGGGAACAAAGCCATGGCACACCATTTGTTTCAAAGTCCAATCAACTTCCTTCACCATCTTCGCCTTACAAAAGCCATGAATCAACTTCTTGAACGAATCGGAACTAGGATTAACCCTCTCGAAAACCATCCTCCCCATCACCTCTTTCGCTTCGATAAACCTCTCGGCATCGTGCAAACCTTACAACACCTCCTGATAACACCCTCTCATTTTCATCGTTTCCAAAAGCTTCACACCTCCAAGCCTGCCTTACTTTCTAAGACCCGAAATCAAAATGTTAAAGCTAACGGCATCGGCCTCTATCCCTTCCATTTCCATCCTCCCCATCAACTCGAAAGCTTCATCGACCTACCCCTTCTCACACAACCCGTGCATTAACACCGAATAAGTCCTAACATTTGGCTTACACCTTTGTTTAGGAAATTCATCGAGCAGTTGGAATGCAGACTCCAGTTTCCCATTTCCACACAGCCCGTCGATGAGTATATTCAAAGTACAAGTTTCGATTTCAATACCCAAATCGGGAGTTTTCATGTAAACATCATGAACATCGTCAAACAATTTATTATTCACGAGTAAGCTCAAACGATATTGAAGGTCTTAACACTAGGCCTAGTCCCGTATTCCGGTATACTAAAAAGGGTCTCCATCGCCAGTCTGATTCGGCCTCCGACGTGCCCCTATTTCTTAATCACATTCTGTAAGAAATCATCGGACAAACGACAAGCTTTTTCGCGTTTGAGCTTTTCCATGATGTTCTCGATGGAAACAAAATCCTGGGCATATGCGAGATTGTTGATGACCAGGGTGAAGAGCGGTTCGGTTGGTTTAATCTTTTCGAACCGAGTATTGGTTTAGGACCGAATATATGGAGTTTTGGTCTTTGAGATTTTCAAAGATTTTGAGAATCAGTCGGGGAGAGCCAGTCTTTGTGGGTTAGTTTGAAAAGTGGAGGGAAAGTGGTGGAAAATGAATGGGTTCTAAAGACGAGATATTGGTCGTGTTTGGATGGTGGGAAAGTGAGGGAAACTTCTGGAGGTGGGAGTTTTTGATGGAAGAAAGAAAGGACCGTGAAATCATGATTTTATCCATTAGTGGAGGAAGAACGAACTGAGGAGAGCTTAAAGCTTTCTGCCGTTGAAGGAATGTAATGGTTTATTTATGGTTTAGCCCTTCAAATTTACTCCTTTTCTAACCTTAGTACAAACTTTTTTTTGACCCGCTTTGATTTTTAACCGTTATTTTTAAACTCATTTAATTATCTTAGTAGTAAAAGAGAATATTGTTCTTCTAAAGATTTCGGGTTTAAGCAATTACGTTCGCAAAGTATGTAACTTTATTATCAATTGATTAAGAAAATTCTGAACGAATTATATACCGGAAGGTATATATTTCGAAGTGATGAATCATTGTTATTTACAACTATATACATCTCCATCTCTGAATGTACAAATAAATTTGGCAGAATGATTTATAAGTGACAAAATTTCATTTCTGCTTCTTGGCTGCAAGAATGGGTTGGATTTGCAGATGCCTGTTGAAAGCTTGGTTGAAAAGGACTTGAGTTTGGAATGCCGAAATGATAGGAAGCCAAGCCAAGACGGCGATGGGCGAGAAAAGGATCGTTCCCATTCCGTAATCGTACGCCTGAGCAAGTACTCGGTGAAGTGCCAGAATCCGGTGTTTTCGATAACAGGCCTCACAGCTTGAGCAACCTGAAGATAAGATTCAGACATGAAAACGAATATGAGACGTCGAAAGTATGAACAAAGTTCGAACGAACTTATATGTACCGGTGTTTGATACTTATCGTCCCCGAGTCCAAGAAACATAAGAAGACAAGCTCAACTAAATATACCGGTATCAAACCCCATCCGGTCGGGAGAAATGTGAGACAGCAGACGAGTATATCCTTCGGCGATAGTTCGCAGATGACCGAGAGCGTGATAACGATGGAGAAGACACTAAGAGGAATGCCTTAAAGAACCTAAACATCAGATGGTAATTAGCACTGAAGAGTTAACTTCCAATGTTCACGATAGTCGAATGAATTCTACCTTGACCGTCAAGAAAACTGCAAGAATAACAACCCAGGAAAACACATAAACCAGGAAATTTTTGCTCTGTTGGGAGATGTCAAGATGATGGACCAAGCAATATTGATACAAGAAAAACCGAATCGAGAGCAGAATTTCGAACAATCTAGCACCGTAACCCGAACGGCAAAGGTGAGCTTGTTCGTCGTTCCACCAAGATTGCCAACTCTTATCCTGCCGAATCCCAATACCGCCTTGCTCCTTGATCCACTTATTCCAGCCTTTCCAGTCATCAACTATCTTGTCCCAATCGACTCCGGAAGGATTAAACAGAAAGGGTGCAAACAACCAAGTTATGGTCAAGAACCAAACCGAATAAGTGATTAATACATACGCCATGCTACTCTGGTACGACCTCCGCAACAAATCGTAAATGACTAACAGGAGTAGCAGTTCAAATTCTTTAACGAAGTGGCTTCGCGAATACAATCTGTAGTTCTCTGTGAAGCTAGCATGAAACACGACGACCTTACGGCCAGTAGGTATATACCGAGCGTTCGACCAAAATGATGTGTTTTTTGTTCCAAGGGAGAAAGTGAAGAAAACAGCAGCAAGCAGTTGCATCAGAACAAAATCTTTAAGGGATGTAAGAAATCCCTTCTCGAGCCCGATCTCCATTACCATCGGTAAGCCAGTTAAAAGCCCGAGCTGAATAAACGATTGTGAAGCAAGAGCAATTTCCAATGATTCGATGTTATGCATTCTAGCCTCGGTAAGGAGCGCCTTCTGCAGTCCACTAAGAACAAGGTAATTTACCCTAAAAAGGGTAAACATTCTCAGAAAATAAGAAATTTTCCTTGCATCTTTTAATATGATCCTAATTCCTTAATCAACAAGGCATTGAAAACAAAAATGGAAGAAGCATTAATCAGCTGGGATCTCCATGAACTATGGTTCATAGTGAGCAGTTCTATCAAGACTATTTTTCGGGTTTTTCCTGTATTTTACAAACATGTCATAGTCGCTAGCTAAAGAAAATTCGGACAAAGAATCACCGACGTATTCTAGGTTCCCCCGAAATCTATTCTCGGGTTGCGTTGATGAGTATGGACCGAAAACGTAACCCATCTCCTCTAATGCAAACCGACTATGGGGTCTACTAGTCGAAAACCTACAGGAAACAGTATTGTAAGAGGATTCTGGAGCTGGCAAGTTATTGAAGATCGAGAATGGATCTCCATTGCTCTCGTCGGCATAGTCCACCGTACTGAAAGAGTCTATAGCACTCTCCGTTGTGAAGGAGGCCTCATCTGAGCTCGTGAAAAGTGACCAATCGCTTGATGTAGCATCAGAGAACTCGGTGTTGATAGGTTCGGCAATGTTACCATTTGTGCCCTGCCTAAGAAAGTCGTTACCGTTGCGGTTGAAACAACGGTTGGCAACTTCAGGCCTGAAATCTGGGACATGCTTGGGGCCAACAGAGTGGCTGCTGGATTTACTTTGTGCTGCTCGTGAAGGCCTCTCCGTTTTCGATACATGCTGCCCAGCAGGACCTTGCTTCCGTACGCTCTTTTCGGTTAATTCTCTTTGTGGACGAGGACAAGACCTTCGGGAAAAGTATATAACCCCAGAGATTGAAGACGGCACGGACACCAAAAGTAAAATTCAACACAACAATGAAACATCCACAAAAGTATTACAGCAACAAAATCGAGTTTCGGAATTTAATGCCACAACAAACTAGTCCTGATATGTATCTCGTAGGAGAAATATAAACGATTGATCCTAACTAAGACGCAAGAGATTGCTAAGAAGTAACATTGTAAGGCAATTTCGAAAAAATCTAGCCGGTTACATGGGGTAGAAGATCGAGAAATGGAGACGGGAATAAAATTAATGGAGGAAACAGCAAAAGGAAGATAGGTGTCTACCTCATGTAAAACAAGATGTATGCCCCCTCGGACATCACCTGGTTCATTGAGACTGGATGCACCTGTAAGTGAAAGGGCAAATACAAAAACCACATTTCAATACGATTCGCGACAAAAGTGAATCCGAACTAAACAGTTAGAACCGAGAACTAATTCGTATTAGGGGAAAAAACAGTAATGTGATTCTTTACGTCGGCTATCAGAACTCATGAAGGTCGAGAGTACTTCCGATAATACTAATAACAGAAGAAAAGAAGACGATAAAATGCAAAAACTTGACCCAAAACATATGGAAAAAGTGTTCATCAACTCGTTTATATAATCAATCACCTTTCACCAAACATAAGGAGGAGATAAGATTTACCTCGGTATCATCTATCCTGAACCAGTTGCCTCGCAAATCTTTTACGTATGACACGTAATGTCCAGAAAAAGATGCATTCAGTGTATCTAAATGCACCACGACTGCATAAAGCATATAAAGCGGAGGGATGTCATTTGTTCCAGTCATAAAAGGAACCATATCCAGCATGTCGGGGAAAGTGATACACTTGTTTATTTTCCCATATTCTCCTTCCTGATTAAGCGACAGCCACATCAAGAAATAATCAAGTCAGACAACGAACAAGCCAACTAATACACAGACAGGAACACATGACGGATAGGTAGATATAAAATTCGATCATCCCCATTCTTAGGTTCTGTCATGTTGAGTTCAAATTGTCGGCTATACATATGTTGCTTATGGTCAGTAAGTCCCTAAATAAATATTAAACAATGAAGTAGATCATTAACTACTAGGCCAAAACTCGAACATAATCTTTTATGACCAAAACAACTTGTTTCTATGTTAATTGGACTCGGTTGCGAGCATTGGATGTGAGGTTGTGTCAGACACTGGTATATTCATTTTTTGGAAGTTTTTTTTATGTATTTGTAGAGTCCTTGGAGAATCATATTTCCATACCCATGTTGTCAGTATTTATAACATGATATCTACCGATGAAAGTACAGTGTAGAGTGGAGTGATACCTGAAATCGCTTTAAGACAATTGTCAGTATATTAGGGGCCTCGTGTATGCACAACTGCTTCTGAGCTCGAACATAACCGGCACACCTTTAAACATATAATTTTGCAAAACCGATAAATCAATAAGGTTGAGCTCAAGTTTGTTGATAAATCTAATCAAGGACAATATGATAACAAAATAAAACAAGGTTTTTGCACCTTCCACACTGGTACATGTTTTCACCATCCAAGTCTTCAGGTCTCGTAAACTGAGTTAGTGCATCTTCCAGTGATTCGACCCAACCAAATATCTCTAACGTGAGATCCATAATGTTTTCGTATCTTTCTGATTCGTGAAAACATCTTAGACACTTAACCTGATTACATGGAGATTGATCATACATATCGTGCAATAACAGGAGGTCAAAGTAAAACAAAGTAAAATAGCTATAAACACCTTTGATCGAAGGCGCCCTCCAAAAGTATGTTGTATAAACGTTGTCTCTTGCAACCTCGGGTCAACCTTGTGTTCCCCACCTAATCTCTCCAAGCATATCGATTGCATTGAGGCAACTAGGAGTCTGAAAGGACAGAAAATTGAAATTTCAGAGATGCAAGGGGATGAAACAGTAAGCAAATAAAAGCTTAAATCAAAACTCGAGACACAAAAATGAGGTAAAAAAGAATGGTGCAAAGGGTTATCGGCACGTGAATAATGTAGACCTCAAGAACTCGTGTGCGTCTTCCTGACTTCCATCACCCATCTGGCAATTAATACTTCGAATGTAAAAAAGGATCCTAGTAGATGATAAAGGGCCTCCCCTCTCTCTTAACAACATCACATGTTGTTCGAGCTCACACATAAGACACCAATCTTTTCCGTAACCTACAATGAAATGAAAAGTTGATGTATTTGGTCAAACAGTAACTATTATCCCCATGTTCAAATAACAGACAAAACAAGTGAACATAAAAAAAAAACAAGTACAGGCTCTTGAATGTGATCGATGCAGCAAAAAGATACTGAGAGGCTTCGTGCAGGTCAAACACTGCAGAACCGCATTGGCATAGCAACTGCAAAATAAAAACAATAATCAGTGAGTAAAGCATAAGCTCCTATGACTTTCTTTTATATGCTTAAGAACAAGTCATCCATCTAAGGAAACTCAGAAAACGCTTTACGAGCACAATTTGAATTATTGAATCACAAAGTTTATCTAATGAACTAAATTTTTACTTTGAAATTTAACAATCAAGCAAAAATATAAAATAGTTACACTATAAGTAAATCTTCTTCTTTCCTTAGTTTATATGAACATGTTTTTCCCAAGTTTCTACATGTATTAGAGAGACCAAAGAAGCTCATATCCCTGTACTTGAAGTCTTGTGCCTTCGACACAATACTTCAAGAAAAATGAAGAGCATACTCCAAGTATAATAGCAAGTATGGTGGAAAATAGAACTGTAATGTAATGATGATGATACCTGTTCCCACAATTTAGAAGGCCCCTCGGTGATAAGTCGAAGACTTTACACTGGAAGAAATTTACGAAATCTTCATAAGGAAACAGCATCTGAGACTATAGGATAACAGATCATGGTCAGAATGTTCCATTCACAATAAAAGAGCCAAATGAAATAACTTAGCTTAAGGGGATGCAATATGCATCAATCATAAACATAGAGTACAAAAATGACCTTTATTTTCTTGTGTCTCTCACCGCAAAGTGCAGAAAAATTGTTCTTGACAAGTTTTGACGACTTCTTTAAACCCATCATCTCCATAATTCTGATGCTAGCCGCCTCACTGATCCCTGGTGCCGGCATGGCACCTGTTGTTCCAGAAACTTCTGCAAGAAAAATCATGAAATATGAAAAACTACAAGAAGAAAGGCGTTGAATATTAATAATGAAGTGTTGAGATTTACTTAATTCATCTGAGATTTGTCCCTTCCTCCCCATTTCCGCACATGATTGTTCTCCAGACACTTTCCCGGCTAATTTAGTCGATTTGTAGATTCTGGGTCCTAAGGAATGCAATGAACTTCTAGCTTTTGTGCATTCCTTAGCTGCGGTCATCCCATAACAGTCTAATTCTACTGATTCACCACCAAAACCATTTTCCCCATTGCCTAAATTCTCCGAACTCCGGAAAAAGGCTTTCTCAGCTCTATGTACACTTCTCCCACTTTTTGCATAATACGGTGGACCGGAAAATTCATAATTGCTTTTTGATTCAGACTTGTTGCCACGTTGGCTTTGACGATTATGACTCTCAAGCATGACAGTACTTGCATTTTGCCCATGAATATGCGTGTTCGAGCCATTGGCATTTTGAGGGTTTGTACCCTCTTCCAATTCAACAAAGCCACTAGTTCTTGACTGCAGCAATAGTTCAATGTATTATAAAACTACATGATTTAATAAAAGATAACACGTTCCACGTAAACATAGTTAAAGATAAGAACCTTATGCCTTACAAAAGCCTTGTCGGAAGAAATATTATTAGACGCCGATCTACTAGCTCTAGTCCTTGAGGTTTCCTCACAAGAATCAAACATAATTACATCCTCTTTTTGTAACATTTCTCTGTTGGATTTACGAGAAGTTCTCCTGTCTGTACTTTTCATATCTGGTGGACGAACTTGAGAGGTACTAACCGTAGAACAATCCCTATTAACAAATACAACAGTGGTTATTGGACAAAGATTGATATGATCTAAAGGTGCTTGTTCAAAGATAGCCTGCCTATTACCATACCCAAACTGCAAATTCATGTTGTCACCGAGTAGTGCAGATTCTTCAGACGAGGCAACACTGGGAGACGCACTTGAGCTTGCGCTCTCCAACTGCAGGCATTCTTCCTTATGCACTTGCCTCCAATGAATAATCTGGCACCTCTCGGAACTGCATAAAACTCGTCAGTTTAAAAGAGAGAAACATCATGTCGAAAGGGACAAAATGCAAGTCAAGGTAATACATATATGTATGGAAAAGTGAGAACCGAGAGGCCGCCTTGACGAGATCTTGCAGAAAATCCAACAAGTAGAACATATAGTGTGTTCGAAAGTTTCAAAAAACATGAAACAAGAATCCAGGAAACATGGAAGATGAAGGATGCATTATATTTATAAATAATGTTATGGAAGGGCAGAAAACCAAGAAATTCTCGGAAGAGAGCTGGAATAAAATGTTTATGGAAGTTAGAATGAAATGGGGAAGAAATGAAACCATATTTAAAGAACCTAAACCAAGAATGTGGTATAGAAATAAAGGAAGTGCATTGTAGCAGTTAAGGTATAGAATATACCAATATTTGACAGCCTTGCATCTAGAGCAGCGAGTTGTCGCAGGACCGAAGCACCAAGCACACACATGTAATTTGTTCTTTGAAGAAGGAACAAGTGGAATAACACTGGGTGCGACCATTTTTTCAGCTCGCTTCGAAGTAGGAACTAACGGAATAACACTGGAAACAACCATTGTTTCGGCTCTCTTTGAAGAAGGAACAAGCGGAATAGCACTGGCAGCAGCCATTGTTTCAGCTCTCTTTGAAGAAGGAACAAATGTAATAACACTGGCAGCGGCCATTGTTTCGGCTCTAAGAGCTTCTTCAGCTGCAAGCTGAGCAAGTAAACTTACCCGCTCTTGTTTCTTTGAAGCCTCAGTCCATTTCCCGAGTAAGTAGTAAGCAACAACAGGAAGCACCACCAAGACCAGAAACAATGCAGGTATATCAGTTTCCCTTGGCTCAAGCATGTCTCCGCAAGCATTCTCATATCCAATATGGGCCCAAATTCACTATCCAGAAGGTATTCTTAATATACTACATAAGTCAAGCAAAACAAACATTTGTTCCAGCAACTTAAATTACAACATGAAAATCATGCTATGCCACTTAACCCTATCAAGATGAAAAATATGGGTTTGCATTCCAATGTGCATCAAACAACTCCTTTTCACAGTGTGGTCAAATTCAGCTGCACGGTGGGGGGAAACGATTGGTCCGTAGAGGATGATTCAGGTCAGGGAAAACCTTTTCTTCTTATATAAACCTACCAAAGAAAAGTTAAAAAATTGATTTCAAAGTAAAATTAGCAAGAAAATTTCACCAGATTTCCGGTTCGAGTTATCAACAAAGATAGGAAATGCACAACAATGACAAACAGATTTCAGTCCCACACGACACCAAAGGAGAACTTTAATCAAACTCACCACCGCTGCAATATACAGGTTCCAGAATTGCTC
This sequence comes from Hibiscus syriacus, assembly GCF_006381635.1. NCBI lineage: Eukaryota > Viridiplantae > Streptophyta > Magnoliopsida > Malvales > Malvaceae > Hibiscus > Hibiscus syriacus. The sequence goes on along the minus strand of NW_024062555.1, from coordinate 74,562 downwards.
CACAACCATCATGTGCTGAACAATAGAATCCAAAGCATGCTTCAGCCGACTTTATTCAATCGGTCATGGGTCTACCATCATATGAAGATAAGTCACACTCATCTCCCTCCTTCATAAATCTTATTTTCTATGGATTTATAAAGTTCCTTCTCAACATAAAACGATTACTTAATATGTTTACAATCGCTATTCGATCCTTTCCAAATCCAGCAATTATTTCAACTATAGTTACCCTACATAAATCTTATTTTCTATGGATTTATAAAGTTCCTTCTCAACATAAAACGATTACTTAATATGTTTACAATCGCTATTCGATCCTTTCCAAATCCAGCAATTATTTCAACTATAGTTACCCTACATAAGCACACCGAGTCATATATATATATACATACACATACACTCCTCCAAAGCAGCAGCATTTTAGCTAGAGCTACTTGAATCAAGCACACAAGTTAAAATGTTATTTTCAAGAACAAAATCCCAAGAGAACAGGACTAAGATCTTTCGCACTTGAATATATCCATTAACAAATCTAAAGTATATACACAAGATGGCCAATAAAACACAAACTAAAAAAAAAACAACTTTTCTTCAACAGAATAGCAGACTCAATGAAACCAAGCATTTCAACAATATCAGATTCAAACCCAGAAAGCTAAATAAACACTGCAAATTAAAATGAAAATGATGGTAAAAATTCGGGATAAAGCTTGAACCTTTCATACCTGTTGGTCTCTCATGCAAGCTGAAGCATAAATCTTCTCAGAAAAATCCCAGAAACAGTGATTTTCTTTCTTGTTCTAAGCTACTTCTTCCTCTTTTTTTAATTTGCTTGAGAAAAAAAATAAAAATTCTTTGAGTCTTCAAATGGTAAGAGGACTAAAGACAACAGCTTTTGTCTCTTTCTCTCTTATCCCTTACCACTTTTGATGATATTTGCAAACTTTTTCAATGTCTGGTCTGCTCACACCCAAATAACTGTACTTTTAACCCCCCATTGGACACGTGGCAAGTGGATTTGGTGATGAAATCACAATGATCTATGTTCGGCCGTTGGATCTGTGTAGTAAAGGGAATTTTCAATCTTGGAAGAACATGAATATGTAAGTTTTCTAATGGTTTTTATTGTTAAATAATGGAATCGAATAATTGGAGTTTTAAAGTAAACATTTTGACTGCAGGTCAAGGTAGATAAATAGGCAACCACGTCGGCAATTTTCCTTTATAAGTAGACGAGTCGTTGGGCTGGGCCACCGTTTTAAAAAAAATAAAATCAGACCGGTTAATTTTTATTATTATCCTCTCGATTTTAGGGTTTTGTCATGATTTTTAATGATTTTTTATATATGTAATGATTCGAACTCGATATTTACTTAAACAATACACAAGGTTAAATTACAATATTTATCATGTTCATTTAAAACTTTTATATATTTTTCACTAAATTCAAAAAAATATAATATTTGGTCACTTTTATTTTTATTTAAGATTGATATTTTTGATTCTAGTAATTAAGACGTGGTTATTGATAGTTAACTGTTGTTAGACATTTAGTGGAGTGATGATATAGTGAATTTATAAAATTAAAAAGGGTAAACTATAGAAATGATCACTGAAATTTAAGCAAACTTTCTTTTTTTTCATTAAAGTTTCAAAAATAACAAATTGATCACTAAAACATCAAATAGGTCCTTAAATAAAGATTTTATATTTAATTTATTCTAAAAGCTTTATTTTTTTTGTTTATCATTTGAAATATTGATTGCTTCATGTCTAAGAAAATTAATTTCTAAATTTTTCTTAATTTAAAAAGTATATATATTGGAAAAAATTTTAAAAAAAACTTGAGATAAAATATATATAAATTCATTGTTCAATGACTTATTTAATGTTTTACTGACCAATTTTTTTACTTTTGAAACTTTAGCGTAGAAAAAGAAAATTGTGTAATTTACTCTTTTTAATTTTATAAATTCATTGTTCCATATCAATAATCTGTTAAAAGTCTAACGATTGTTAACTCTCAGTGATCACATCTTAATTAAATAAAAACAAATATTATAAAATATTATGATTTTTTGAATTCAACGAGAAAAAATATATAAAACGTAGTGTTTATTTGTTTCACGAAAAACAAATCTCAGAAAATGATTTTCGCAAAACAAATTATATTTTTTTAAAAACAAATTCTAGAGATCATTTTACATCATCGCCTCGGATGAAATAACGGGCAAGATAAAAATGATAATGGTGAAATTTTGGGCAAGAATTTGTTTTTTTTTTTTGCTCAATAGGGCAAACTATTTTATTAATTAGTCCAATAGGACATATAAACGTTTATTTCAGGATCTACAACATTTGTTATAATATTCAAAAAACTCGTCATGTCAAAGTGATAAGTTTACTCAAATAATATTTTTTATTCAAACTCGTTATGTTGAGGTGACGAGTTTCAATAAAAATATTTTTTTATTAAATTTTATCACATCGATGGAAAAAAATTTGAATAAAAAATATGTTTAATTGAAACTCGTCACTTGACATGACGAGTTCCAAATTACTGTAGCTAATGTCGTAGATCCTTATATAAATTTCTATATACCCTATTGAGCTAATTAATTAGGCTATTTGAAAAAACACCAAGAATTTTGAACCTGCTTGAAACTATTCTAAAAAGGTAAAAGGAAATATTTACCACTAAGTCATGATGCTTAAAACCACCATTAATAGTAGCAAAGAAACTCAAGTTCATATTGTCAAAACAAAGAGATGGAATAAGGTAAAAAAAAATTCTCAAGGTCAAGTCCGAATCCGAACAACGGTGCCGATATCTTCGAGCAAAGATAAAAGAAGAACAAAACGCGACGGTTGAGACGGAAAAGATGGAAAGAACGAAACAAAGGAAAGTTTCTACCATCCCTTCGACACAACAAAGTCTCTCTCGCCATTGGGAAGCCACCCAATTCCATCCATTGATCCTAAAAGGCTAGGTCGATCAGCTAACGCGATGTTGGTCGGGTGACTCGTGGCCTCACCGGTGTCTTTGAAGGACTTACCCTGAAAGTTAAGGACAAAAACATAATTAGCTTAAGCAACAACAATTTTACAGAACCAGAACTTAGAGCGAAAATTTGGGTCCGCACCTGATCGGTTGAGTTCCTAGCACCATCCCACTACAATTCAGTGCAACAATGGCACTTTCCGCCTGTCCAAAAACAGGAGCCAAGTCAAGGCACGAAGCATCGTGTTGGAAAAACTATGATATCGGAAACTAGTAAAGGTATCATACTATTCGTTTTATCAATTCATCAATGTCGTAAAATCTTTTCTATCGTCGTATAAGTAAAAACACATGCACAAGTAAAACCAAGTCAATGTAAAAGAACACCGTAGTGTCTTTAGCAGATCCTGCATTTAGCTGATCTGGAAAAAATCGAAGAAGTTTAAGAATCACGTTAATTGAACAAACCTATTATCGAGTGTCACACAATTATATACGTAAGAAGTTCGGTGGATATTAGACATGGAAAGCTAAATTACAAAGAATATGACCTTGGTATGAGCCATCTGCCATTATGGCTGCAAACTCGCTTACAAGTATATCGGGATGGCTTTCGCATGCAGGCATACCAATAGAAGAGGAACGGTGAAAATACATTAACTAAAAGTTTTGGAATAAGAAACTTCTGTTAAATTCGTCATTTTGAATCCTCTAGAAAACTTCTTATCCTATCCAACAGATTTCCCAAACTCTAAAATCGAATATTATGTCCTGTAAGCGACGGTTGCATCAAGATTCAAAAAGGATATAAAAATAAGCTAATATTCCCAATGTGTAACCGGTTCCTAAGGTTCCGTTTATGTGATCAAGCACTCTCTAAAGATGCTAAATGCAGATAAAATTTCGCAGGCAAAGCAAATAATCTCACACAAAATACTCGCTAAAATCGAGCCTCTTGAGGTTAGGCAAAGCATACATGGAAAATTTTGAGGGGCTAGATTTGCAGTAATAGTTTGCAAAGAGACATGGATGACATATTGCAAATAATGTTCAATAACATGAAAAGAAATGTACTAATTAGAACCCGGGCCAGAAACATAGTTTTCAAAGAATCATAAATAAAATCTGAAACTATATATTATGAACCGAATATTTTTCAACATCAATCCCGAAAACCTGAACTTACCATGACAAATTCGACAAAAGCAATACGAGTTGAATGCACATTGTCCCCTAAAAGCCTCAAGCGAGTGACCTGAGAATTAAAAGCAAATCGTGTCGACCTTCTTTCTGAAAACAGTTGGGAAAAAAAGTACATGTCAATCGTGATATTGATGTTGTACTAACCTCACCGCATGCGGATTCAAAGAAATTCTTCACTTCAGCTTGAGAAACCTTCCATCAAAGAGAATGATTGCGAGTATTAGATCAGCTAAGTTACATCAATTTCTGCAATGATAAAGCTAAAAACTTGGACCCGAGAGTGATTTTGAGACACGGGTATGTTCATATTTTCTAATTTCTTTTACCATATATTTGAGGGAACTTCGAGGGTCATATACCCGGACCCATGTTTGGATATCGGCCAGACACCGGTGCCTCAAGAAAAATGAAGAGTTGGAGTAACTTGGGATAAAAGACAAGAATATCCGTGATAGCAATAAAGGGGTTACCTTCTTGTCAATATTTGTACAATAAACTGTTCTGGTACACATTTCCCTTTCATCTTCGGACTGCAATTGTAGTGAACATGATTACCACGAGTGAGGCTCGAAAGTAAAATATAAAGAGAAACTACACGAGGTATTCAGTAACGATGAAATCACAGAGTAAAATGAAGCCTTCTACAAAACCGAAACAACTAAGTGCCAGAAAGTCGTTCATCCATACCCTAGGGAGAAATGTAGGGTTCACAGGAAGGATGGCAGTTTTTGAAGGCAAGACCCTAACTGGATAAAACCCGAGCATCGTACCACCTAGGTTCAAAGCAGCTCTTGCACCTTCTGTTAAAAGAAAGTTCATAAAGAATGTAACATGTTAATCGATGTACATATTAAGGATAGAGAAGTTTTCTGTATTAGCCGCCTACCTTCATCTGCAAATTCCACAAATGCAAAGCGAAGAACTGAATGTGGATCACCACAAACTCGGCAATCAACAACCTTCAATAATAATTCCCAAACAACCTCAGAAATATAACATATACAGTAATCTGTAGTATCAACCAAAACCTCAACATCCGTTTTTTCTTTCAAGAATAAACAAGATACAGAAAACTCAAAATTACGGAAGTTATTTTGGCATTTTACGGGGGCTCTAAATGAAGTACGAAACTAGAAAAGGCGAACTTGGTGTACTCATGCATGTATTATGCAAACACACAAAACTCTAAAGATGGAAATGATATAAATCAAACATTATTGTAAATTACTCTACGTCAAAATGCAGCATTAACCAGGAACGAGCGAAATTCAAACAAAAGATTTAAAGTCAGCATTTTGAGCTTACTTGTCCACAATTACTAAATAAACCAGCAAGTTGTTCTTCAGTGATCTAGGACAAAGAAATGATTTCCGCAAGTGACTTCTCGAGATTACAATGAAACAATAAAAAATCACTAAAAGAAGCCACTGTTTGCACTTACAGTCTGATCAATATCCGACACATACACCGTTCGCCTAATGCTGTCATCTCTTTCAGCTCGAAAAGCTTTACCATTAAGCTTTCTTTTCCCCTGGTTGTAGTTGTTTCTCCCCTGGAAAACAACAACAACAACAACCACTTACCAAAATTAACATAGGAAAAGAAAAACGAACAAATACGAGTTCGTTAAGTGTCGATATCCGACATAACATTATCCCATATACGACAAGTAGATCGAGAACAGCTAACTCCAATGGCATCAAAGTCCCAACAAGTCAATCAAATTAATAAATAATAATTAGGCCAATTGAAGAAAACCTTAAAATCATTAATGTCAGCAAAACCCAACAATTTTACCAATACAAAGGAGAATCAATCAAAAACTAGTTTAACATGCATAATTGAATTGCCAAGACACAAGAACCAAACTACAAGTTTGAATACATTAGGATTAGAAAACAAGGCAAATCCTAAAACCCCAATTCAGATATGCGGTAAAATAACATTTTCACACAAGACAAAAACAACCCAAAAAAACAAATACTATATAACTAAAAACTATCAAACACTCATCAGTCAAAACCAGAGAAAGAGAAAAGAAAAGTGCAATTTAAAAAAAAAAAGTAGATATGAGTTAAAGAAGAGGAAGAAGGAAATACCCTTCTATTTGAGTAATTCTCATTCCCCTGCTCATTAAGAGGGACCTGATTAGAATCATCAGTTTTGGTGGGATTGTGATGATAATAAGATGGGAAGAATTCTTTGGCCAAAGGATTCAACTTTGTGAACATATCAACAAGTTTTTGAACATTGAATTCCTTTGATTCTGAATTGGATGTTTCAACAACCAAATTGTTGTTTCCATTAGCTACTGCCGCCTCACCTAGATTATCAGCAACTGCAGCCATAGAATCAAAACCCCAAACTCCCCCACAGAGAATAAATGAAAAGCAGGAAAGAAAAAGGAAACCCAGATGATCAAATGAAAATGGGAATTTGCTTTTATTAATTTATTCTCTTTCTCCTTCCTTGAGCAAGAAAGTTCAGAACTTTACAAGCTAAAGAAAAAAAAACAATGGATGCCTAATAATAGATACCCTTTTGAACCAAAAAATTGTCTAGAATGGAAATAAAGTAAAAATGCAGATTGGGTTTACTTATTTGAAATTAAAAATAAATAAAAATTATCTAAAAAACTTTTAAAAATAAAATAATTAGGGCTTTGGAGGATCTGAAAATCTGAAATGGATGATCAAAGAAAGAGAAAAAAAATTGAAGGAATGAACAACAGTTTCTCCTCCTCCCCTTTATTTCTTGTATTTGTTTTAGTTTTACTTTATTTAATAAATAAATAAACTAATTTTTTAAGAGAGAGACAAAATACTTATTATTATTTAAAAAATTAATGTCAAAATTATATTCTTTAGGTGTTTAATTTTTCCTATTTAAAAATAAGTGTTATAAATTATATATGTTTATTATGAATACCTATTTTATCAATTTTTTATAAATTTTTTTAACTTTAAAATACAAAGAATGAAACTTTAAACTTTAAATGTTCAATTTGATTAAAAATATTATAAACACTTAAATGAACAAAAATAATAGTTTGGGGACCTATTTTTGAATAAAACCAATAATAATAATTATAAAGTGAAAGATGTTAGAAATAGGAAAGCTACGGCGGAGCTTAAAACGTAAACGTGACTTAAGGCCTTTTGTTTTGTTCTTATTTTTTAAATTTTAAAATATATTATTCTGTATATTAATTATATCATCATTTATAACTGCCTACTTTTTAGGTTTGTTGGGATTTTAAAATCTATTTATTTTATTTTTCTAAAAAAAACAATTTTTAAAGAAAATTATTATTTAATTATACCTTTTAAGAGTAAACAAGATATTTTAGATTTTTGGGAAAACTATGCATTTAATACCTAAACTATCAGTTTTGTTATATTTTAATATCTAGACAAAAAAAAAAAAATTGTCTGCAACGTTGTAGATATCGTCGAAACATAGCAAACGAGGACATTTGCCGCACCTATTGAAATCAAGTGACACATAGCATGCTTCATATCCAATAAACTCAAACAACACTATTTGATTCGACTTCGATATGGTTTATTTTTTAAAATCGAATCGAATCCAATCAAATTGTTATTATTTTTTTCTCTAGGGATGTGGCACTCTAGTACTTGAGGACATAGATCAAGATGGTTAGAACATTGCTTGTAGTTTTGATGGGAAATCTCAGGATGAAACCGGAAGATCCATAGATTGTGCACTCATCGATTCGAAGATGATTAGAATGAACTTTTATCCGATATGTCCTAATCTGGATCTTACAGTAGGAATAGATCGTCATTCCGACATGGGAACTCTTACGGTTTTATTACAAGATAAAATTGGTGGTTTATATGTAAAATTCGAAGAAGATATGAGTTCAGAAAAGAAGGGAGAATGGGTGGAGATCCCTCCTACTCCTGGTGCCTTGGTCATCAATATTGGCGACATGTTACAGGTACTTATTTAATATCATCTTTTGGGTGTGATTATATCAACTAATTAAATTAAGGGTAAAGTACACAAATCAACTTAACTGAACTCCGAATTCAAATAAACTCAAACTCTAAACCTAATAAAATTTTCCCTAATTATGTATTTCCTTTGTAGGTATTAAGCAATGGAAGGTATAAAAGTACAGAACATAGAGTTCGTACAACGAATACAAGGTCAAGGGTTTCAATACCGATATTTACGACTCCAAATCCAACGGAGAAGATTGCACCATTACCTCAATTGGTGGAGAAAGATGGAATTGTTCATTATAGAGAGTTTTTGTTCGTTGATTAAATGAACAACTTTATGAGAAAACATCATGGTGGTAAGAAATTGGCCGATTTCGCAAAAATTATCGATTGTTAATCGATATCTATAAGATTAAAACACGATTATTTTAAAAAATACCAATAGATTAGAGGGTGAATTATTTGCTCTGAGATACTTTAAGTAGTTGATTTTGTGTGTAAATGTGAAGTTACATGGACAACATTAATTATCTATAATACATACAATGTACGAATTTGACGAATTTTTTGAATCGAAAAGAATGTTTTTTATATAATACAATCAATTGGTTTAGTGAAACGATATATTAAATCTCTCAAATAAATTAATTTTTTTTAATTTTAGCGTTATGGATACAACAAATAAAGTTAAAAGTTTGTAATAGATCTTTTTTTCCCCTCGAGAAACGAAATTATTTTATTATCATCCTCAAGCCACACAAGGACGATAGCCGAGATAGGAATCTCGTTAAAATACCTCCCTAAACCTAAATGAGAGAAAAAGAGTGTCCTGACCTAACCCACAATGAATCAAATACACACATGAATGATTAATAAAGATTAAGAGTTGTACCCAACTGGAAGTTATAAGTACGAACCCTAACAACAGACAAGATTCTGCAGCAAGGCTAGTTCACAACCACAACCACAAAAATGCCACATCAGTGAGCCCCTCAATGAGCAACTCTCGAACATCTTATGCATCAAAGAGGATCAGTTGGCTTGAACATAGCGCCACCCGGCTCTGCAAAACTTGTTCACAGCACGGAGAATATTGCAAGACACCATCAACTAGTTACAGGAACTTTCATCCGTACAAAAGGGAAGACTCCTCGGGCACCTTCTTGAGCTAGGTCGTGTGCTTCTATATTTCTCTCTCTATGAGCAAAAGAAACCTTCCAGGACCGACTTAAACAACTCGCCCTACATTTACCGACTAAACCTTCAAAAGGCTGTGGTGCGCTACTGGGGTTCTCATCCCACCTGGAAGAGGAGAATAATTGGCACGCTTCAAGTATGGCAATCAGCTCAGCACTTAAGAAATCCGAAATTTCGATATTTCTATAAAATTGAATGAGTGTCTCCCCCATGTGGTCCCGGAGAATTCCTCCAATTCCAGCTTCGCCAACGCTGCCATGAACTGCCGCTGCCGCATCCACATTGTATTTCAATTTACCTAATGAAGGCGCAATCCAAGAATCATTTGTTGGTCTTCTCTACTGGTGCAAATTAAAAGATATTGCAGATGGGAATCTTGTAAAGTCATTGAGAGAAATAATCGCCTCCGGCCAATTCTCAGGGTCACTAAATCCACGATACTCTTTACCTCCCAAGCTTTGTTGTTGGATATCACCTCGTTGCGAGTCAACCAAAGGGACCGAACGATGCCTAAAAACGCTAACTGCCATAGAGGATTCACCGACAGTTTTGGCGGCAATGATTCCCATATTAGGAGAAGATTTCTCAAAGCTCTCGGCATAACTAGATTAACACTCTAACATTTGCACCACTCCTGCCAGACAATCCATGATACCTCTCATTAACAAAAATGATGGTCTGATGTTTCTTTTACATTGATGGGGGGACTTAACTGATCACAATTTAATTTTAGGTCCTCAAAATTTAAAATATAACAAGTTCAAGGTACCTTACGTAATTTTCCCTTTCTCGTAAAACCCCCCCGTTAAAACATGCCCAAGAACAAACACGCCGATTACTCCATTTTCTGGAAAAATGGAGATCAAAGATAATCCATCTCCTCAAGGTACTCAATTTCTCGCTTTGTTTTTTTTTAAAAATTATTTACTACTTTTAAGCAAATTCGTTTTATTTTTATTTAATTACAGGTGAAATTGCTGGGATTTTGATTGAATTCTTGGAGGTAGCTATCACTTCAGTTGTTTCCCTCAAAGGAATTTATCCGCCCGGTATATTGTATTACTTCTTTTATTTCTTTGTAGAATTTATGGGTTTTCATATGAATTTCACTCTCCACCAAATTCCGCTGATAAATTTGTGTTGAGATTATATTTAAAAAATTGGGAATTCTCTAGTTCAAGATTACAGTGAATGGGTTTTTTATTAATTGGCAGAACAAAAGTTGGTGCAGTTGGTAGGTTTAGCATTTATCAACAATTTGATCTTTATGCTATTATGAATTTTGCTCTCCATGCTCAAAGTTGCTCTTTTGAGTTTAAATTTACTTCATTTAATATTTATGTTATTCGGATTTGAGTGTGAGTTTTGATGTGATGATTTGTCTTTATTATTAAGTTAATATTATGTACTTTATCCATTACTTGTATTGTAGATTTTGAAAGTTACACTTGGAGGAACTGTATAGCATGATAGTGGTTGAATTTAAAACTAGCCTCGATGGTGTTACCTGGTTGAAAATATACACATTTGGTGTCTAGATTTATTTTTACATTAGTTTCTTGTCTTTAACTCGTGTTGGATGCGTTGTTCAAGGTACTTTCGAGAGGAGGAAGTATATGAATGTCGTCGTACAGAGGGCACGCCATCCTCAGCTAAGAGAATACATCCATTCCGCTGTTTCAGGACTTCTTCCTTTTGTCCAAAAGGTTTGTTTTATTCCTTAAATGTTCAAGTAGTGTTTGTTAATGTCTTGGGGTGTTTGCAATGTTTTTGCAATGATCTGATCTATTTAGAGTTTTGCCAAGTGCAATGCGCCCATGTGTGTCGTATGCTGCATATCACATTCTAGTGTTGCAATGATGTTCTTTGCAGTGTCCCTCATGTTGATTATATGAAGAGAGATTTACTACTTTAAGAGGGATTATTGATTAGGTTTTATTAACTTTGTGAGGGCAAAAACAAACCCGAAATTTTGCAGTTATCTGTTCCAAACAAACATTAATAAAGAGATTTGAGATTAGATTGTTTAACTCGATGATTCAAAAGCCAGCATCACCTATTATGATTTTTTTTTTGGAAAGGTAATGAGTTTTATTGATACCAATGAAAAGCATGCATTGATAATCACCTATTATGAATAAAACCGCAACTCGTTCAACTCAATGCAAAAGATGCATGAACATATACTTTTGCTGTTTAAATTCTGCAAATATGTTTTGTAGGAAGGAAATCTCCATATTATCATATCATCTTTGAACTCGGATAGTGAAGTATATGTAATTTCTTTATAGCTATGTTCCTCGAACGCTTCATTTTTCTTGAAGTATCCATTTCAAATATATATTTGTATCTGACACTCGCACCTATGTCCAATTAACATTAGTTTATAGCTATAGAACTAAGGACTAGCATGAATCTTTGTTACATGGAGAGAATTTTCTCCGATTTCTGTTTTACATCATCAGAGGTAGTTTATTTGTTGCTGTCATCGATCGTATTGAATTCTCTGTGCAGTCCTGGAAATGCTTTCTGATGAAATATTGCTTTTACATTAATACGGGAAACTTACTTGAAATGCTCATCTTTGTAATCTAGGGTTTGGTTGAGAGAGTTGCTGTTATATTTTACAACACGGACAACATTCCCATCGAGAGGTTTATTTTCAAACTAACAGTTAATCAATCTTTCGGCTCGCATGTGGAAGAAAGCGATCTAGAATTCTCTCTTCGATCATTCTTGATCAAACTTTCGGTTTCCCGGCCCCTCACAACAGTTCTTCCCCGCGGTAAGTTTAACTAAGCATAGCATATCAAAGTTTAACATGCTTATTCGGTCTATGCGATAATATATAGATTCCTGTTATCTAGTAGGAGCTATCTGTGTTGGTATTTTACAGATTGCAAGTGGGAGATCACGGCTTACTTCCGCGCACTCCCTCAGGTTAGTGCAAGCAAGGATGCAGAGATGTGGATCCCAACTGACACCAAACAGTGGCAACAACCTCCATTAATAACTCCGATCAAGTCGATGAACAGTGAACCTCTGGGTTTGCAGTTATACTTGGAACACCCTAGCCCATCTGAACTGTTGTCTGGGTAAATATGGTGTGAGTCTGAGACATTATACTTCTCTATTTGTGCCTGATGTTGGAGACAATTTGAACATAATCAAGCTCATCAATTTTGGATTGAGAAGCTGATCTCAAACTTTTGGAATGGGGAAGCAAAAAAAAACATGGCATATAAGAATGGAAATTGGGTGGACAACATGTTATATTTAAGAGATTAGGCTGCAAATACATAGTGTTAGATGAATATTCATCGACCGATTTACATGTGTATTTGATTATGTTATTTGTATTCGATGAATATTCATCGACAGATTTACATGTGTATTTGATTATGTTATTTTGACTCTTCATTTGAGATATTCAATTACTCTTGCAAGTTTCTTGGGCGTTAAGATTAGTCAAGTTGCTTAAGCTCGATTCAACAAAGAAAGAAATGAATTTTTTTCGATCGAATTTGAGTAACTAGTATAAATATCTCACTTACATCCCGACTCAAATATGAGAGAGAGGGAACAGAACTATTAGAATTCGAACCCCAAATCAAGACCAAGTCATAAAAAGAACACTCAAGTTATTAAAATCAAATGATTCCTATTTCTCCATTTCTTGCCTGAAAAACTCAAACATGGAGAAAAACTACATATAGAATTGAGGGAGGACAGACAACGTACTCGTTCGGTTCCCAAGGGGCCGGTATTTGGCAAAAGGCTACAAACCACCTAGTCAAGATCTTGCAAACCGAGCAGGATCAACATAGTTGAGGACAACGGACATATGAAGTTACAACAGGGATTCCTGTGGACATGAAAACATATCAGAAGTCAAAAGACACGGTAAAAAAGTCGAGAAATTAGTATGACTTGTTCTCAAGATGGGTTAAAGTCTATATTGCTCCGACATTTCATTTTTTATTGAAGAATTTGTTTCCGACTTATAGGTACGAGAATATGACTTTCAAAGATTCTCCATATACATGAAAAGCTTAGAAAAATACGAACAAAACATATATGTATCCGGCACTCATATCCAATTCCGAGCAACATACGTAAAATATGGGGTTACGCTGTATGACGACATTCGAAGAACCAAACAATTGATTGGTAATCTCCGTCTCAGTAGGGGTATGACATTAAAGAGAATCTCAACTCAAAGAAAGGGTGAGGTACCAATGTCGTCAACGAAAAGTGCATTTTATGAGATAAATTATAATTGAAACACATTGAATCAATGGACAATGAGTTATGGGGAAAAAAATCCCAGAATACCAAACAGTGCTACTACTTCGATCAACATCCAATGCTCATAACTATTATGTCATAATAACGCAATCAGGTCGATTCAAAACCAGTTTACACTAATCAGTAAGTTCAATAAAAACAAGGGATAAATGCAGTAAACTTCTCATGGTATTAGTATTGATTGCACCATAGATGCTATGAACATGAAAACTAAATTGCACTTCGATTAATGCTTGTGTAAGAGTAATGAAACATGACCAAGACGTACAGTTACAGTTTGTCAACCGTTGACTGGCCTGTCCCGGTTCCGTTAGCCTTAATTCCATGTTATTGTCATGAGTTGCTGTCCAATCGGGTTCATACGCTTCGAGAAAACCAATCTTTGCCTTATTAGGTAGATCGTGGGGATGAACAAACGGCACCCCATGAGGCCATCCGATTTCCATTCTGATATTGGCACAAGGGCTATCAAGTCCATGAATGTGGTTCTCGCACTCTTTTAGGCTACAAAACCTTAGTTTGATGCCCTTCTTATCTGCAATATCCTGAACCCTTTCCTTAAGCACTCTTTGTGCCTCGAGACGTAATCTCTTGGAAGGAGGCAGAGGTTTGCATCGTGTATTGCTCTTCCGTCTTCTCATCAAGGGCTTCATAGATCCTATACCAGCATTTCATTCATCCAAGGACCTGTTGTTAAAAGCTTCCCACTAAGGCTATTCGGACAAAAGAATAACACGGATAAGCAGACATCAAGATAGCTTCGCAAACCAAATAGACAAAAGTATCATTTGGGTGAAACCGTTAAAAACCCCATCATCTCATCTTTTGACTTTCGAGTAAAAATTATGGATTCAACAGTCTAGAATATACCTAGTAGACAAATTTAAAAATAATAAGAAGTTCAAGCATTTCAATCCACTCTTAAGGATATCTATCGCGATAAACTATCGATATAATAGTCCGCTAGCCTAGTTGGGGAGGGTAAAAGGATCACAAGGAGATTTGATCAATAAAATCTGAACAAATGCATATAGGTCACAGCATTGTTTCTGACACTGACATACCTTAATACTTCTCGGTGAGGGAACTAAATTTTCAGTGAGGATTGACTGCTTATAACTACAAAAAATAATGCAGAACGAATTAAGAAATACTGCTTACCGTCTTGAACTGTTGGGAAACTGAAACTCTGGAAAGCGTTTCGATTAAAGAGCTGATCTGTAGGATGTGATCTCTGCATGAAGTCATCCACCGGTATAGGAAGCTGGAACTGAGCTTCAACCCCATGACCAGCAGCTCTCATCTCTGAACAACTGAGACTTGTCATAGATTTTGGCATGAGCTTAAAGACCAATGAGCATCTTCCATATATGTTACCCGGCATATTATTATTCTCGGTTTGATGGAGTCCAGGATTTACGTAACCTGCAGTTGCTTGGTAAAGTGCAAGTCCAGGATATACAACAGCTTCTTGGGGACCAAGGTCCCAATCAACGAGAATCCACTGACCATGAAAATCCCGTACATGAAAACCCGCCTTATCAGGCTTAACAATGGATATTAAGCTTTTATCGACCTGGTGCTCATGGTCAGGGAACATGATCAATTGACTATCATCCTGTGTTGTTAAATTGTGGTTTTGTGCCCCAGGAAACGAAGGCCTTCCATGACAGCACACGGATAATACTGAAGAAGATATTTCCCGGCTTCTTAAGGGTACATTATCGAGTATTTCTGTAAAAGGAGAGCTACGCAAGTTCATGTAATAGCTGATCGCATCCAGTACATCTCGAGCTGCCTTACCAAGCAAGCCAAATATGTCAGGCAAACCACCTGGGGGAAACTCCATTCCAGAGCTGGGCTCTGCAGGAGTTATGCTAGGTCGGTAATCATATGTTTCTAGCCATTGTTGGGGATCAGCATAGTAACCAGTTGTTTTGCACCACTCACAAGAATCATTTGCGTGAATCAACTCCGAGGATGGGTATGCTTCTTTTTGTTGGAAGTAAAGGTGGGCAGAATCTAAACCGGATCTCAAAAGAGCTCCATCACTTGTCGGAAACTGAATGATGGCAGCCGAAAATTGAGCAAGAGATTGCGATAAAGTTGAGACTGATAACTTGTAAGAGTCTGAAGGAAGGCCTTCAGAAGGTACAAGATCGGTCAGCTTCACACGACCCAGAGATGGCAGGCCATTGCCTGCCATTAAAATCGCTCAGCTCACCAGTTATGTAAGTTTCAACAAATAGCAATGACCTATCAACAATAAAAATCAAAATCAGCATAATTCAAAGGCCTTAAGACATTAACCATCATCCGTCAAACAGGAAATAAAAAGTGAATAAGACAATTTTAACCATCATAAAGCTAAACATTTTAAGACTGAAGAGAAAGATACAGCACCACAAACAATTAGAAGCACCGAAAGTTATTCCAGACAGTTCAGCATTGGCAAAAATAGTCAACTAAAAGCATTTCTTAGACTGCATACCCCATTTAATCGGAAAAAAAAGCTGTGGACTCGATGTCCTAGGAAGGATGAAAATTGGCTGTTGAAATAATATCCAAAGTGAACAAGCACAATGATTAAAAAAAAATCACATATAACAACTTCCAACACCGGTTGAAACCATTGCTTCCTACAAGAAGGCTGAAGAAACAAAAACAGTCAAAGTATCCAAAAGATGAATATAGAGCATGAAAATGCTTTACTCATTTCAAAATTTCATAGTGAATAATCAATGGAAACTATATTGACATAGATTTCCGCAATTGCAGCTACAATAATCCAAGTTAATTTTTATACCAAATCGCAGGATAAGTTTCATAATTAATTTTAGAACATTGCAAAAATTTCACTTCTATGAACTTAATTATACATCTAAAATTAAAACCGATTCCCAAAGGTCTCAAGTTTGAGCACCAGACACTGCAAGGATGTTGAACTTTCATTGTCAAATTGTTGATAATCTTTAGAATAGATACTATCTTGTAATCACCCTATATCAATAATAATAAAAAAAATCCTCAATTACATTTACAATGAAAGGCCGGCAAAAGAGAAATGGACTTGCATTGGAATTTAAAATTTTATAATTAAAGGGAAAACAAAATAAAACCCAATTCATAAAACCAACCAAAAATTAAAAGAGATAAATAAGCATCAAAGACCAAGCCACGAAAATTACACTTCCCAATTTAGGGGAAAATAAAGTTCTCGCCTTTCAACGATCGAAGCGAGGTAGTTAGTCGAAAGCTGAAATAGCTAAAACTGTGACTGTCACGCTACGAAAGTGGGTTAGGGAAGATTGAATTTTCTCGGGAAAACGGCAGCAAATTGCCAGATTCTTTCGTTCGTCAATTGAAGATGTTCATCATCGGCCTTTCTTTGTTAGATTTGGGCTTAGAAGAGATTATTCAGCTAGTTTACAAGCACATTTTTTTGGGGTTATTAGTCCATATATTATTATATTAAGGGTAAACTACATTTGATACCACCAAACTTTAGACATTACATCGTTTATACCAATAACTTTAAATTTTATCAATTATAGTACTAAATTTTGATTTTCGTTTCAATTATACCATTAAACCGTTAAATCGCTAACGAAATGATGATGTGGCTGATTGTTTCCCACGTGACTGACACTTACGACGTGAAC
Source organism: Hibiscus syriacus (assembly GCF_006381635.1). Taxonomy (NCBI): domain Eukaryota; kingdom Viridiplantae; phylum Streptophyta; class Magnoliopsida; order Malvales; family Malvaceae; genus Hibiscus; species Hibiscus syriacus. Next base: position 57,217 of record NW_024062555.1, on the reverse strand, counting down.
AACTCACCAAAACGACATCGTTTTGATCTGGATGTTAACGACTTAACAGCCCAATGGTATAATTGAATTGGAAATCAAAGTCCAGTGATATAATTGAAATTGAAAGTTCAATGGTATAAATGATACATTGACCAAAGTTCAGTGGTATCTGGTGTAGTTTACCATTATATTAATTATGAATTTAATTCAAGTACTGATTTTTTTCTTTAAAAATTTTATTTGTGAGAAGTTTTTCTTTAAAATTTTTGATCTTAATCTAGATAATAAAAGTATTAATATAATTAAATTATGATATTTTATAATAATCAAATTTAAAAATAATGATTAAATTGATAATTCATACAAATTATAAGAATTAACAGTAATTTTTTATATAATTAATAGTAAAATGTAATTTATAGTTTGGGGGTGGAAGTAATTTTGAGAATAATCTACGAGGGAAAGAAAATTTTGAAAAATATAGGTGTTTCAGAATTATTTTCGGATTTAAAACATTTGTTACATTGCACATGAAACTCGTTACCCCCACATGATGAGTTTTACAACATATATGAAAAAAAATTTAAAACTTATCATACGAAATGGAACAAAATTATGTGAAATTGATTACATCAACATGACGAGTTTTAATTTTTTAATATATTTTTTGGAACTCGTTACAACCACGTGATGAGTTTCACGTACATTATAGCAAATGTCTTAGATCCTAAAATAATTATCAAACACTCCTAATTTTCAAAAGAAATTTCCCACCTGGCTTATATAGCCAACGAATTCGTTTTGAGTGATTATAAGGTAATATCGGTTAATAATTTTCTTAATTTATTGAAAAAAAATATCTTTTACAAGTTTGCTCGAATTCAGAACCTTTAAAAATGATAACATTCTTTTTTACGACTAAATTCACTTGATGAATTCTAAAAGAATAAATACTTAATTGCAAAAAAAAAGTTAGATGCCAAACTTTTTATAAATGCTAAAGCTATAACCAAAAAGTTATATTCACCCACGTCGATATCATTCAATTTTTTTAAAAAATAATTAATTTTATCATTATATTTTTTTTATTTCACTCATGTTGGCCATTCCAAATTAAGTTCTAACATTGTTTTTTTTCCTTGATAAATTTATGTAAAAAATATATAAAAATAATATATCTCAATTTCACGTTAATTAAACAATGAAGATTATATCTTAAAGTATAATTCGGTGTTTAAAAAATTTTTCGCTGATAATACGTGTTTAATATTTTTTTTCATTATACTTCTTATGTGTCTACCTTTATATTTTTATTTTTTTTAATAATAAAAAAATTATTTTTTAAAGAAAAAGAAAAAAAATTAAAACCCTCTTGTTGTCCCTATCTCTCCCATCCTCCACTTCTAACGGTGAAGGGTCACCAACAGTTGGATTTTGTTCGAAACAGGACGAAGAACCCAATGATGACGGCCGTGTAACATACGGATGGCTGTAATTGTCAAAAATCGTCGGGAAAAAAACAAAAAAACTAGAAATCCAACAATCCTTCGCCGCGGTTTTCACAATGATCGACACAGTTTCACGATTGGTGAGATATTGGATTTTGATCGCGACGACGGGAAAATTTTGATAATGTCAACGATGACGACCATAGACCGAAGATGGCAAATCAACGACAAAAGACGTAAAATTTAGGAGTGTTTTGTTTTTTCAATTATAATTTAAAGTTTTTTTAAATAAAATAAATTTTGAAATTTTATATACGTGACACATGTCAGATAACGGATGTTAAGGTCCAGATACCTAAAAGTAGAACGTTATACACCTATCGTTAGTAAAAAAAAAATTTAGACACCAAATCGTATTTTGAAGTATATTTTAAGCTATAAAAAAAATGTATTAAACCTATATAAATCTATGCATCGACAATAAATCGAGCATGTAATTATATAAAGTGTCAAACCAATCTACCAAAGCTTCAATAATGCCCTGATTCACTAGACGATACGACGTTAACTAATTCAATTTGAAATGGATAATCTATGAAAATAAACATAAAATTCAATAACAAATTCGATATGTATAATCTCTGTAAATGGACAATTTTTTAATGTTTGAATTAAGCAAATACTAAACATATAAATCCGACAGTCGAATTAAGCAAATATTACTAAAATGTAAGACACTAATCATTGTCCAAGTTGATATCAAAATCTTTCAATGGCAATTTAAACAAAAAAATGGACATCAAGAGAGTACCTGCTTGAATGTGGAGGCTACAGTCAGCCAAAAACACGTTAATCCGATCAAAACCGAAGCCGATCGGCAATCAGTTCATCTTATATTGCGTATCGGCAACTCCTCTGATGTTGTACAAATCCAAATGAAACCAAGCAACCTATCAAATGGTGTTTTATGAACTTCAGTTCCCTATATCGAGATATAAAAACAATCTAGATCACTCGTTCATCTTAAAGTATGAATATCCGATACACGTCAACATGTTTCGAATATAGACGATACAGAAAGCATCTTATTATTCCATGTTATCTATGGCCCTTGACACCAGTGCCTCATTCACAAGACAGCAAAAGGAAAATGGCCTTGAGGATTTGAGTAACATGCTATGTTTACCCAAACTAGAAGAGTGTCGGATACCGGAATGTGTCCGACAAGACACACAATTCATGAACTGATATCATGTCCTACATATATCGAGTGTTGGTCAAATAATAGCAGCCGATGGCTGCTTGAATTTCGAAGGTGGGGGGCTGCCTTAAATTTCAAAGTTAGGCAGCGAATATTTTTGAATTTAAGCAAGGGTTAATTATAGTCATTAAACTTTAGGGTATTTTCAAAGATTAGTCCCTAAGTTTCAACTATAAATACCATAGCTCATTTAGCTTCAAAATCATCTCAAAATCATTTCTTTCTCCCATTACTAGAGAGCTTTCTTGTGAGTAGTGAGTATTTTGTAAACACCTGTAAATTTTCTCTTTTAGTAAATGATCTGCAGCAGTCCGGAGACGTAAGCAAGTTTGGCTGAACTCCGTTATCAATTTCGGGTATTATTTTTCCGCTTTTATTTCGCATTCTCACTAATCTGGTTATAGAGAAATTACTCATGTTACTCTGTTTATTTTCCAACAACTGGTAATCAAAGCTTTTGGTTGTGAATTTTGTCAATTTTTTGCAAAGTTACTATTTATTACTATTCACATGCATAGTGAATTTCGTGAATAGTAAAATTTTGTCGGTGATACGAATTTGTCGACGGAGGTGTTTTAATACACGGTGGTTCGCAAGAATTGTCAGAAACGATCCAAACGAAGCCAGATTCGAGTGGGAGCGATGGCTGCAGACGGAGAGAATGTGAAAATTGAAAAGTTCGATGGTGCGGACTTTGGCTTTTGAAAGATGCAGATTGAAGATTTTTTGTACCAGAAAAATCTATATCAACCTCTCTCAGGAAAACAACCAGAGGGCTTGAAGAATGAAGAATGGGCCCTTCTCGACAGACAAGCCCCCGGAGTTATCCGACTGACGTTATCCCGCAATGTTGCTTTCAACAAAGAAAGGAAAAGACCACGGCGGGTCTTATGGCGGCTCTCTCCAGTATGTATGAGAAGCCATCGGCCTCAAACAAAGTGCACTTGATGAGGCAATTATTCAATTTGCGGATGACGGAAGAGGCATCGATGGCACAACACCTAAATGAACTCAACACAATTACAACCCATTAGAGTTCAGTGGAAATTAATTTCGATGATGAAGTTCGAGCTTTAATTCTCTTATCATCTCTACCAGATAGTTGGAATGCTACTGTTACAGCAGTCAGTAGCTCTTAGGGAAACAACAAATTAAAATTCGACGATGTTAGGGATCTGGTACTGAGCGAAAAAATTTGAAAGAGAGAATCGGATGAAGCATCAACCTCCTCAGCCTTGCACACGGAGTCCAGAGGGAGAACTTCATAAAGAAATTCAAATCGTGAAAGATCCAAATCCAGAAAGAGAAAATCAAGAACATGAAATAAAAATTTTACCTGTTATAATTGTGGCAAGAATGGTCACTTTAAAAGAGATTGCCGAGCACCGAAGAAAAATACCGGCGCACAGAAATCTGCCAACGTGACAGAGGAGATGGGTGATGCCATGATTCTAAACGTTAACAGTCCGATTGAATCATGGATCTTGGATTCAGGGGCATCTTTACACTGCACCCCATGCCGAGAAATCATGGATAACTATGTTAGTGGTGATTTTGGGACGGTTCATCTAGCTGATGATGAAACCTTGAAGATCGTCGAAAAATGAGACATCCGACTAAAGTTGCCAAACTAGATCACCTGGACGCTGAAAGGAGTGAGACATATTCCTGGCCTAAAAAGAAATCTGATTTCTGTAGGACAACTTGATGGAGAAAGTTATAGTACAATCTTTTCAGGCTGTGAATGGAAGATTACCAAAGGAGCACTCGTCATTGCTCGTGGTAAGAAGGCTGACACTCTCTATGTAACCTCAAACTTAGAGAATATCATTGCTACAACAGATGCTGATGGAAAATCAAACTTATGGCACCAAAGGCTTGGTCATATGAGCGAGAAAGGGATGAAGACACTTTTGTCAAAAGGGAAGCTACCGGATCTAAAGAATGTAGATGTCGGACTATACGAGGATTGCATCTTTGGCAAACAAAAGAAAGTCAGTTTTGCAAAAATTGGCAAGACACCCAAGGCAAAAAATTTAGAGTTGGTTCATACTGATGTATGGGGACCATCTCCAGTTCCATCCCTTGCAGGCTCACTATATTATGTCACCTTATTCGATGATTCAACAAGGAAGGTGTGGGTTTATTTTTTGAAGAAGAAATCAGAAGTCTTTGATACCTTCAGAAAATAGAAGGCAATGGTGGAAAAAGAGACTGGTTTAAAAGTCAAGCGGTTGAGGTATGATAATGGAGGAGAGTACAGAAATAGTAGATTTAGAGAATTTTGCGCAAACAATGGAATCAAGATGGAGAGAACAGTTCCCATGACACCGCAGCAGAATGGCGTAGCAGAGCGCATGAACAGAACTCTGAATGAACGTGCCAAAAGCATGAGGATACACGCATACTTGCCCAAATTGCTATGGGCTGAAGCTATCAACACTGCAACTTACCTGATCAACCGTGGGCCCTTAGTTCCTTTGGATGGCAGTGTCGTAACCCGTTTTCGTCCGGGCACGAAATATTATACTTGGCAGGGAAATTGATGTGAATAAATATATTTTTTCTTAAAATAATTTGGGAGTCGCCATCGACCTTTTGGATCAGGTAGATCGAATACCTAAAAATTATTTTTTTAAAAGAGTTTTAAGAAAACATCAATTAAAAAAAATGAACTGATCTGCGTTTTATAACCAAAAATTCGTTCTTTTTAATAATAAAAAGGATTCGTGGTCGGTTACGTTTAGGGAAGGATTAGCACCCCTACAACGCCCAAAATTGGTACTTTTTAATTATAAATTGTCTCTATTATTAAAATTTAAAAATTCAAAAATATATTTAATTTATAATCCTATTATTTCAAAATTATATATAAAAAATATTTATTTATTTAAAAATATCAGAAAAGAACTTCTAGGTACCTTAAGACAGCTCTTTTCTTTGATATTGATAAATATTAATTTAAATAATATTGTTTAATTTTTAATTTTAAAATATCAGAATAGGACATCCAGTTGTATTAAGACTGTCCTTTTCTTCTATATTAAAAATAAATATTTAAAAATTACTACTTATTATATATATATTTATGAATACATAAAAATATTTAAAAATATAAATAAAAATACCACTAAAACAATATATTTTAAAAACAGTAAAATAAATGAAAACATATAAAATAAATGACTAAATTACAGTAAAAATAAAATTAAAAATCTAATTCATAATTAATCAAAATTATAAGGATTAAACATGCTATTTCTTTATTTTATTTATTTAGTGACTAAAATAAAATTATCTAAAATTCGGATATTAGAATAAAATAAATTAAAAATATAAACTAAGGATTAAAATATTATTTATTAAAATTAAGGGATTAAATCTGTTATTTATCCTAAATATATTATTTTAATATAAAGGACTAAAATAAAAGAAATTAAAATTAAAGATCTGAATTAAAATATTATAAAATCAATTTAGTGACTAGAATGTAAAAATTACAAATTGGAATGGCTTCGGACGGGGTTTACCCTTTGTGAAATTACAGAAATACCCTCCCCAAAACGACGTCGTTCGGGAGAGGGTATTTATAACCTAAACCGGCTGGCCCTACGGGCCAGCTTCTCATTTCCTTTTCTCTGTTCTCTCTCTAGCTTCCCTCATCGGAGGGAAGCCGGTCACCGGACGGCAACCGTGTGCCGCCGTGACTGTCATCGCCGGCCACCGCATCCGGTGGCCGGAAAATTTTATTTTTTTACCGTTAAATAGATCGGAACGTCCTAAGGACGTTTCCGGTGCTCTTTTTCCTTAAAAAGCTCCTAATCGGAGCAAATCTACAAAAGTACCTTCGGTTTTTGTTGTATCCGGCGACGGTTGGGGTCCTCCGATGACAGTAAGTTTCTCTTCTTTCTTTTCCTTTTCTTTCTTTTCTGTCTCTTTGCTGAGTGGTTGTTGAGATCGTTGGTATATATATATTTTTTTGTATCTTGTTTCTCTGTATCTCTCTCTGTGTTCTTGTTTCTGTCTCCGTCTCTCCTTTTTTTGCAGGTTCGGGTGGTGGCTTTTATAGCCACCACCGGTGTGGTCATCGGACCGGTCCGAAGAGTGAGTTTCGGTGAGTCACCGAACTTGTGGTGACTCACCCTTGATCATTGACGTGTGGAGGGCAGCTGGGTCCTCTGGAGGCTTCATCGACGAGGGGCGTGGTACTGTAGTGTCGGCAGCATCTGGTTGAACCATCTGGCTTGGGAGGCGTCGACAGAGGCGGCTGCTGAGATCTTTTGGAGCGGCGGCAGCAGAGGCGGCTAGGGTTAGATAACCCTAACTGAAACCCTAAATGGTTTAGGGTTTCAGTTTGGTTTGGGCCGGCATTTGGGCTTGTAATTTTATTTATATATGTATTTAATATATATTTAATAATAATAATAATGATAATAATAATAATAATAATAATAATAATAATAATAATATGGGTAAAAAATTAGTATCTTCAGCTGCCCCTCTTTGCTCATTCTTGTGTTAACAAGAATAGGGCAAAGATGAAAAGATAATAAAATTTTTTATCCATTTGGCTTCACTTGATCATAATGGAGATATTGAATAAATTCTTCTCTTTCTTCAGATGAGTTCTTCTCATTATGAACTTTCTGCTGGGGATGATGCTGACCTCTTTCTTTCTGTGATAGAGTCATTCAAAAGGTTGAATAAGCTTTTGATGAGTTCTTCTCATTATGAATTTTCTCCAGAAAGGCTGATGCTAATCTATCTCCTTCTGTGATAGAATTATGCAAAAAGTTGAACAAGTTCTTCTTATTATGAACTTTTTCTTCCTTCTTTAGATGAGTTCTTCTCATTATGAACTTATCTGGAAAAGCTGCTCCATCAAGTGATGGATTTGAGCAAAAGGTTGAACAAATTCTTCTCATTGTGAATTTCTTCTTCCTTCTTTAGATGACGAGTTCTTCTCATTATGAACTCTACCTGGCAATGTTGATCCATTAAATGATGAAAAAAAAGTTGAACAAGTTCTTCTCATTATGAACTTCTTATTCCTTCTTCAGATGAGTTCTTCTCATTATGAACTCGAACTGGAAAAGCTGATCCATCAAGTGATGGATTTGAGCAAAAGGTTGAACAAATTCTTCTCATTGTGAATTTCTTCTTCCTTCTTCAGATGAGTTCTTCTCTTTATGAACTCGAACTGGAAAAGCTGATCCATCAAGTGATGGATTTGAGCAAAAGGTTGAACAAATTCTTCTCATTGTGAATTTCTTCTTCCTTCTTCAGATGAGTTCTTCTCATTATGAACTCGAACTGGAAAAGCTGATCCATCAAGTGATGGATTGGAATCTTTGCTAAAATCTTTGAAATTCCTGTTAAAAATTCAACATAGATGAAAATGAATGAAAATGCACCTATTTTTGTAAACACCTAAAATATGATGCATGAATGTTGAGTTATTTGATTTCAGATTGGTGAATTGAGTATTTCTTCAATTATAAAAACCCAATAGATTTTTCTTCTTCAAATGAGAGAATCTATCATCTTTGAAAAATGTAGATATAATGTCACAAAATCTCTTGAGAATAAAACTCAATAGTATAGGCTCTTGAAAAGCTTGCATTCAAGCAACATGTTGATTCTGATAACAACTCATCTGATTATGAAATGACCTTTCAAGATGATTTCACAGATATCGATAGTTCTTTTAATACCGAAAAATCTTGAATTTTGATTCTGATGAGGAGGAATAACTGTTATACTTGACAAAAATGGGATTCTCAAGGGCTGAAACTTCAATAGCCCTGGAGAAATGTGGTCCAGATTCATCAATTGCAGAAATGGCAAATTTTATATGTGCTGCTCAAATGACTAAGGCTGCTGATGCACTTCTTCTGGTAAAAGATAGGAAGTCATTATGCAATGATCCCATTTACAAGCAAAGGCGAAACTTGGGCTATGATTTTTGAAAAGGAAGAAACAGAGGAAGCTTGAAAAGAAGCTTCTTAATGAAGACAATCATGCAGTTCATCTTTCAATTACAATGATTGGTTCTGTAGTTCCTACCAAACCAAATCAGATAACTCAAAGAACACTTCCAGAAGATGCTATTGGCAAATTCATCTTCCAAATTCAATGATTGATTCTGTCCAACCAGATCAGATAACTCAAAGAACACTTCCAGAAGATGTTATTGGCAAATTCATATTCCAAATTCAATGATTGATTCTGTCCAACCAGATCAGATAACTCAAAGAACACTTCCAGAAGATGCTATTAACAAATTCATCTTCTAAATTCAGTGATTGATTCTGTCCAACCAGATCAGATAACTCAAAGAACACTTCCAGAAGATGCTATTGGCAAATTCATCTTCCAAATTCAATGATTGATTCTGTCCAACCAGATCAGATAACTCAAAGAACACTTCCAGAAGATGCTATTAACAAATTCATCTTCTAAATTCAATGATTGATTCTGTCCAACCAGATCAGATAACTCAAAGAACACTTCCAGAAGATGCTATTAACAAATTCATCTTCTAAATTCAATGATTGATTCTGTCCAACTAGATCAGATAACTCAAAGAACACTTCCAGAAGATGCTATGAGTATATTGCACTTATTCCAATTAAGGTTTGGACTGGGATATCACAGTACTTATTAAATGTAAAGCCATAATTTGTAGATTTGAAACATTTTCATACTACTACACTGACAATGGCTATATTCATAATTCTTCCAATTGAGAACAGATTTTCTCTTATTCTGCTTCCTCCATGTGCTGATGCTTTTTCATTGACAAAGAAATGATGGCTTTCATGTGATCCAAAAACAAAGTTGAACTGTTTATAAACATGTACAGGAAGTGCCAAATTGACAGAAAGGATCTGTAAGGCTCTTGAAACTTATGGCAATGAGCCACCTTTGAGTATTCAGAAGTATGTTCTTGATGAGTGCTGAAAATGGAATCTAGTATGGGTTGGAAGAAATAAAGTTGCTCCACTTGAACCTGATGAGGTAGAAATGCTTCTAGGTTTCTCTAAAAACCATGCACAATAATCTGTATAGAGACATGTTTCATGGTGGTATCAATGACTTGTTTCTTTTTGCTGGAATCAGTGCTGCAAAGATTGCCTTATACTGTCTTAGTATATCTTTAAAAACAGATGTGCAAGAACTGAATGGTGATCGGTTAGAGCAATTGATGAGTAGATTTGTCAAATTCAACCTTGTTGTCGGTAGCATCCCGTGTAACAATCTTAATGTTCATGGCTTTAAGATGATGATGATTTGCTTATTTCGTATTCCATGTATTTAAAAGTATTAACATAAAGTGATATTCAGAAATCTTTAACTTATTTCAAAATTATATTAATTCATAGAAAAGAATAAATTGAATTTTCAAAAATAAATTGAATCTCAAATAAATTGAACTTGAAATAAATAGAATTGTATTCAAAGTTATGGCAAGCATAAGAATGATAAAAATTCAAATGTCTCAACAAATTATAAGCATAAGTATTTCTACATTAATCAAGTTGACACAATTTAGAGAAATGATATAAGCTTTTCTCTGGAAGATCTCAAACGTTGTCAAAATGCTTGTAGATATGAAGTTTCTTCCAAACTGTCAAAATCTTAAGAGGGTTCAATTGCCAGATGCCTAATATCAACCTGCATTTGAGCTGCCTTTTCCGGTTTTCAACTCAAATCCTTCCTTTGGTTACAAGATGCCCTTTGCGGGTTTTCACCTTGACCCCCCTTTTTCTTTTTTTTTCTTTTTCTTTTTTTTCTTTTTTTTTCTCTTTTCTCTTCAAGCATAATATTTCTTGACAGAATCCGAGTTTATTGGATTTCTCAGAATTTTTCCATCCATTTCTGCCAAGATCAATGCTCCTCCGGAAAATGTCTTTTTTACAACGTATGGCCCTTCCCAATTAGGCATCCATTTCCCACGGAAATCTTTATGTATAGGCAAGATCTTTTTTAGTACTAGATCACCCTCTTGGAATTCTCTTGGATGTACTTTTTTGTCATGAGACTTCATCATCCGTTTTTGATACATCTGTCCATGGCAAATAGCTTTCAATCTTTTCTCTTCAATAAGGTTCAATTGATCAAATCTAGCTTGGATCCATTCAGATTCATCCAATTTTATTTCTCTCAATATTCGAAGCGATGGAATCTCAACTTCAATTGGTAAGACTGCTTCCATCCCGTAGACTAAAGAAAAAGGCGTTGCCCCAGTAGATGTTCGAACAGTAGTTCGGTATGCATATAGAGCAAAATATAACTTTTCGTGCCAATCTTTGTAAGTTTCAGTGGTCTTTGTAATGATTCTCTTGATGTTCTTATTTGCTGCTTCAACTGCCCCATTCATCTTTGGACGATATGCCACTGAATTTGCATGTTTGATCTTAAATTGTGCACAAAGTTCGGTCATCATTTTGTTGTTCAGGTTCAGAGCATTGTCTGTAATGATCCTCTCTGGTAGGCCATATCGGCAAACTATCTCTTTCTTTATGAACTTGCAGACTGTGGACCTCTTAATATTGGTATATGAAGCAGCTTCAACCCATTTGGTAAAATAATCAATTGCCACAAGGATGAAACAATGTCCATTCGATGCTTTTGGTGTGATTGCACCAATGACATCTATTCCCCACATAGAAAATGGCCAGGGTGCTGTCATTACATGTAAAGGAGATGGGGGTACATGAATCTTGTCTGCATATATCTGGCATTTATGACATTTCTTTGCATAATCAATGCAATCTGTGTACATAGTAGCCCAATAGTATCCATATCTCATTATTTTTCTGGCCATGGAAAGACCATTTGCATGTGTTCCACATATTCCACTGTGTACTTCTTTAATGACGTTTCGAGCTTCGCTGGTATTTAAACATCTCAATAGCATTTGATCATTGCTTCTTCTATATATAATCTCTCCATCAAGAAAATATCCAGCAGCCATTCTTCTCAAGGTTCTTTTATCAATTTCCGATGCATTTGGTGGATAACTTTGATTTTTGATATATTGCAGGATATCATGATACCATGGTTTACCATCTACCTCTTCTTCCACACTATAACAATGTGCAGGAATTTCATATACTTGCATTTTGATTGGCATCATATCAACTTTCTTAGTTGCCTGAAACATAGCAGCTAATGTAGCCAAAGCATCTGCCATTTGATTTTCTTCTCGAGGGAGATAATTGAAGGTAACTCTCTCAAATTCTTTCACTAATTCGAGGGTAAAATTTCGATATTCCAACAATTTGGGATCTTTTGTTTCCCATTCTCCTCGCAATTGATACACCACCAAAGATGAATCTCCATATATCTTGAGACATTTGATTTTTCTTTCTATAGCTGCTTTCAATCCCATGACACAAGCTTCGTATTCCGCCATGTTATTGGTGCAAAAGAACTCCAGTCTGCTTGTAAAGGGATAATAAATATTTTCTGGAGAAATTAATACTGCCCCGATTCCTCGTCCCAAAGCATTAGATGCTCCGTCAAAGTAAAGCTTCCAACATGCAAATTCATCATTTGTTCTGACTTCTTCATTCATGGATATGCACAATAAATCTTCATCGGGAAAATTGAAGTTCAAAGGCTGATAATCATTTGATACACGACTGGCCAGAAAATCAGCTATGACACTTCCTTTTATTGCTTTTTGGTTGACATATACAATATCAAACTCAGATAATAACATCTGCCATCTAGCCATTCTGCCTGTCAAAGCTGGTGATTCCATTAAGAATTTCAAAGGATCAAGTTTTGATATCAACCAAGTAGTATGGTATAACATATATTGTCTGAGTCTTCGAGTAGTCCACACCAAAGCACAACATAATTTTTGTATTGGTGGATATCGAACTTCACAATCAGTAAATTTCTTGCTCAGATAATAAATAGCTTTTTCTTTTCTTCCAGATTCATCATGCTGTCCTAGTACACATCCCATCGAATTTTCGAAGACCGTCAAGTAGAGAATTAATGGTCTATCAGGCATTGGTGATACTAAAATGGGGGCATTGGATAAATATTTCTTAATAATATCCAAAGTTTCTTGACATTCTTCATTCCAGACTTCAGGATTGTTCTTTCGAAGTAATTTGAACACTGGATCACATTTGTCAGTTAATTGAGAAATGAACCGAGATATATAATTTAATCTTCCCAAAAAGCCTCGAACTTCTTTTTTTGTATTGGGTGGTGGAAGATCTTGAATTGCTTTTACTTTATCTGGATCAATCTCGATTCCTTTTTTACTGACCACAAATCCCAAAAGTTTTCCGGAAGTTACCCCAAAAGTACATTTAGCGGGGTTGAGCTTTAATTGATACTTCCTCAATCTCTGGAAAAGCTTTCTCAAATTTTGAATATGTTTTTCTTCAGTCCTGGACTTGGCAATCATGTCATCTACATATACTTCAATCTCTTTGTGCATCATGTCATGAAACAAAGTTACCATGGCTCTTTGATATGTTGCCCCTGCATTTTCAATCCAAATGGCATCACTTTATAACAGAATGTGCCCCACATGGTTACAAATGTTGTTTTTTCCATGTCTTCAGGATTCATTTTTATCTGATTATATCCTGAAAAGCCATCCATAAATGAAAACCATGCGTGCCCTGCAGTATTGTCCACCAATGTGTCTATGTGGGGTAAGGGAAAGCTATCTTTCGGACTAGCTTTGTTGAGATCTCTGTAATCCACACACATTCGAACTTTCCCATTTTTCTTTGGTACGGGAACAATGTTGGCTACCCATTCTGGGTATTTAGATGCCTGTAGGAAACCTGCATTGATTTGTTTCATCACTTCTTCTTTGATTTGCAACAACATTTCTGGCCTCATTCGTCTGAGCTTTTGTTGGACTGGTTTATATTCTGGATTGATTGGAAGCTTGTGTATCACTATATCTGTGCTCAAACCAGGCATATCTTGATAAGACCAGGCAAATATATCTTTGAACTCTTGAAGGAGATTTATCAATTCTTGTTTTATCTGGATTGTCAGAGTAGTACCAATTTTCACCTCTTTCATTTCTTCATCTGTTCCCAAATTCACAGTCTCAACCTCTTCCTTGTGGGGTAGAATTTGTTTGTCTTCTTTTTCTACCAATCTTAATAGTTCAGTAGGAATATCACATTCCAGTTCATCCTCACAACCATTGATTTCTTCCAGACATATAGGATGCTCTAAATTTATCACTGGATTAAATTTAGGAATACACATGCTATTAACACGGTGACACCTGCAAATTTAAGTCGGACATATTTCCGAAAGAATATAGTAAATTTATGAAATGTAAAAATGTAATAAAATGTAAAGAATGATTGCCATCTGAAAATTTTAAAGAAAATTTCTTATATTTAACATAATTTCTTTTACAAGATAACAAAAAGTTTTCATATTTTTGAGCTAAACATAAAGATTAGTTCTGAATATTACTCTGCGTTAATATTAAAAACTATAGGAAGATCTTCAGTGGTCCAATTGGTGAGTGTTTCTCCAGGAAGACATGGTCGAATCCTATCCAAGTATTTGCCAGTTTTGTTGTCATTCATGATCATGTTGATAAATAATCCATTCATAGCTTCTTCAACTATGTTTTGATCTTTCGTCAACTTTTCTTCTTTAAAGGCTTCAACAAGCTGTTGTTCTACATTAATTGTTCCCCCTGATCTGAATGTGGTCTTTAATTGTGGGAAAGACATGTGTTTCCAAAGGATTTCTCCCCCTTTCAATTTTGCCTTTCTGTCTTCACATCTTCTTTTCATCTCTTTGTTCTTTTGCTGAAGATTGGGCTTAAACCCTAGCCCAAAACGGTCTTTTTTCATCTTTATACTGATAGGAACTGAAATCCCTTGAAGATTCTTTCCTAGACCTTTCCCAGCTTTAGCTCCGATGCCTAAAGTTTGTTTTACTGTCATCTTGGTGCAATCAGACAATCTGGGATATGGAATTTTGCTTCCTTCTACAATAAAGGTTGCATTTACAAATTTAAGAGCTCGGAAAGAGCATTCAAGAGCATCATCATTGGTGTCGATATATGGAACATCACTTGTTACCGATGCAATGATTTCTTCTTCAGCTCCTACGCATATTAGTTGTCCATCAACGACAAATTTTAATTTCTGATGTAATGAAGAAGGAACGGCTCCTGCTGAATGAATCCATGGCCTCCCTAATAGACAATTATATGTGGGGTGGATGTCCATCACCACAAAGTCAATATTGTACACGACTGGGCCAATTAACAACGGTATTTCCATTTTCCCAAGCACTTCTTTTTGAGTACCATCAAATGCTCGTACTACATTCTGATAACTCTTCATGTGTGATTGATCCAGAGGCATTCTTTGAAGTGTGACTAGAGGCATCAAGTTGAGAGCGGATCCATTGTCAATCAATACTCCTGGCAACACATGACCATGACAATGTGTCGTGATGTTCAAAGCTTTTACTGATCCCATTCCGCCTTCCGGTATTTCATCATCTGTGAACGTTATGTAATTGTCAGCGGCTATATGTCCCACAATTCTGTCAAGTTTATTGAGGGATATATCTTCGGGGATAAATGTTTGATTGAGGATTTTCATCAAAGCATTTCTATGTGCTCCTGAATTCATCAAGAGATCAAGAATAGAAATTCTCGCTTGTTGTTTGTGTAGTTGTTCAACCACACTATACTCACTATGTTTCAAGAATTTCAAAAATTCTTGAGCTTGTTTTTCTGTCACAGGCTCATTGAATGCTGGAGGGGATTCATCATCAAATACCTTCTGAGGTATTACCATGGCTTTTCCTTTTGCTTTAACTTGTTCTGAAGCATTGGATGTTTCGGGAGAGTAACATCTCCCACTTCTCGTAAAGAAACCGACTTCGCTCACTGCTTCAGACGTCGATGTTGTACCCAAACTCGGTATTTTCTCTTCTGTTTTTTCTAGAGAAACAGATCCTCCTACCATTGAAACATTGGTAGTATAATTCCAAGGTACCCTGCGGGTATCTTTGTATGGAAATGGTAGAGGAGCGGTGATAACTACTTTCGGCTTTATTGGTGCAGGAATTACCGTAGATGATTTCACATTAATGATCACAGGATCATTTATTCTTCGACTCGGTTTAGAATCCTCTGATGAGCAAACATCATTTTCTTTTTTCCCTGGTTCTTCTTCAAAGAATTCTATTTCTCTGTTGTTCATCAATTTTTGCACCAAATCCCTAAATTCAGGACATAGTTGAATTTTATGCCCTTTCTCCTGATGATATTCACAATAATTCTTGTCTTCATTCTGCTTTGGCCTGAATTGTTGTGGAATTATACCGGCTAAAGAGAGTTGTTGGAATACCCAAACAAACGGAGATTTAATTTCAGAAATGTCAGTTTTTGCTTTCTTTCTGTTCTCTTCCTGAATTGCATTCACGTTTTTATCTCCATGATTTGGCAATGGATGATTTGATGCAGATGGTGTATTGAATTCCAACTTCCCAGTGTTGATCAAATTTTGAACCACCCTTTTGAATGCCAAACAGTTTTCAATAGAATGACCCGTGATTCCTTCATGACAAACACAGTGTGCCTTTGTATCATACCAAGGAGGGAATGGTGGTTGCATGGGAACCAAAGGATAGGGCCGTATGACATCTGCTTTTAACAGCGAATCATAGATCTCAGCATATGGTACTGGTAAAGGTGTAAAAGACAACCTTTCATTTTCCTTTCGAGATCCTCTG
The DNA here is from genome assembly GCF_006381635.1 of Hibiscus syriacus. Lineage (NCBI taxonomy): Eukaryota > Viridiplantae > Streptophyta > Magnoliopsida > Malvales > Malvaceae > Hibiscus > Hibiscus syriacus. Next base: position 40,762 of record NW_024062555.1, on the reverse strand, counting down.
GAATCTGCTCGATTAGTGTTTGTTTCCTCTTTCTTAACCCTTGGCTGGGTTATTGTAACACTTTTCGATGAATCTTTGCTGTAAGAATTTGCATTGTTGACTTCATTCTCCTTTTTCCGGTACGTAGGTCTTTTGGAACTAGACCCATCATTTGATTCAATCTTGCCACTTTTCAAGACATTTTCAATGAGTTCTCCAGAAATGACCAAATCTGCAAAATTTCTGGTTGCATTCCCCATTAGATGATTTAAATAAGGAGCCTTCAAGGTATGAACAAATATTACTGTGGCCTCTTTTTCTGACAAAGGCGGTTGAACTTGGGCTGTCGTTTCACGCCATCTCTGGGCATACTGTCTGAATGTTTCATTATTCTTTTTCTCCAAATTTTGGAGAGTCCATCTATCAGGAACCATGTCTGTTACGTGGCGATACTGCTCTAAGAATGCTTTAGCCAGATCTTTCCAGGATCTAATGTTGGCTTTGGTCAATTGAGTATACCATTTTAAAGCCGGTCCTGTCAAACTATCCTGAAAGCAGTGAATTAACAATTTTTCGTCCTTCACATATCCTGCCATTCTTCGACAAAACATAGTAATGTGGGATGAAGGGCATGTAGTACCGTCATATTTATCAAATTCAGGAGCTTTGAACTTGATGGGGAGGATTAGGTCTGGAACCAAACTCAACTCACTAGCATCAAACCCATAGAATGATTCAATTATTTCCACGGATTTCATTCGTTCTTCTAAGCTCTTGATCTGTCTGGTCAATTCTTCATTTACTTTTTGTTTCTCATTCAGCTCATTCAAATCTGGGATTAAATGCTCAGTATTAAGATCCCCTATTTTCACATCGGATATAAGCGGATTTTTGCTTGAAGATGCAGGATTCACTTGTTGATCTTCATGTGGTTTGGCTTCTTGTAATGCAGATGTACGAGCATTGATTTGTATAGGTGTAGTACCAGAGTGATAAATTGGTTCTGGTGGAAAACCTAGAGGATATATGGGTTCTTGGTCGAAAGATACAGGATTTTCATGCATTTTTCCACTAATAGCCTGCCTTTTAAACATGTCCACTATTTTCTTCATCATATTGTCTTGTGAATTTGCAATACTGGCTTCAATTTTTTCCAGCTTCATTCTCATTTCTTCTTGTTCTTTATGATGTTGTTCCTCAATACGCTGTATTTTATCCTCCATAATTCTCTTAGTAGCTTGTCTAGTACCGTAGTGATGTTGTATTTCTCTTTTGGCCAGAATAACTGCGATTGAAAAATCTTTTAATATTATTATTTTCTCAAATTTTAATTAATGAATTTTATCTTAATAAATAAAATTATTCATAAAGAAAATTATGAAATGAATGATGAATGTATGCAAAATGTATGTATGCAAAAAGGTATTGATCCCAAAAAGTTAACTGTCATAGAACAACTTTCATCGGCATACAAAAGTTTCTTTATAATAGTTCATAACTACAGATAAGGCATAGCTTTCCTATTAAGCTCTATAATTTCTTTCATTAACCATGAAACCTTCTTTCCGCACTTAGAAACTGGATCAACATGATGCTCAATTATTTTGGCTTCAACAGCTAGTTCCCCAACATATCTAGCAACTTCGCTCATTTGTACCATGGCCTCGAACACCATGTTGCTTCTTTCTTCACTTCTTTCCACATAGAACTCAGTTGACTTTTGCCACTGTTCATTCGTTTCTTCAAGAGTCTGCTCTAATTCAGTGATTTTGACTTGACAATTGTGCAGAATTTTTTCAAGATCTCTAATGCGTCTTCGCAGTGAAGCATTTTCCTCATTACTTTCTTTGAGATCATTAGGCCCTAGACGAACCTTTTCTTGAAATAATGATTCTTCAAGTTGCAAAATGTAAGCGTTAAACTCTGAGTTTTTGTTTCTAGACTGATCCAGATCTTCTTCAAGTTTTGTTCGTGCTTCTTGCGTTCTTTGATTAAGCTTCTGGATTTGAATATCCTTGTTTCTGCATCTTTGTATCCAATTGCTAGCCACCTCCTGCTCTACCTCAAGTCTAGTGTTGAAATTTTTTCTTTCTAGCTCCCATTTTTCTTTTTCAATATTGGATTCTTCCATCTTTTGGCCTCTGACTTCAAGTTCAGCAATCAACTGGTTCATTTCAGATTCAAATCCCTTGAACATGATATTTTTCTCGCCTTCAAATTTATCAAAGATGTCATTCTTCATCTCTTCTAAATCTTTGGCTCGATCCCTTTCTCTTTGCATTTCATTCATGATCTCGCGGTGTTCAGCCTTGTGTTTTATAATTCGCTCTCTTCTGTCGACCTCAAAATCTTCCATTTTTTGCTTTCCTTTATCAAGGCTTTTGAGTAGACGGCTATTCTTTCCTTTCAGATCTTCAACTCGTCTTTTCTCGATGTTCAACTCTCTAGTCATCTGTACCGTTGATTGGCTTGGTCTTGATGCTTTCCGGGATTTATATAACTCATGGTAATTTTTCTGTAATGCTCTGAATTCATCATCAACTTTTTCTTTATTTTTCCTCAATATTGCACATTGTGATGAATGAAAGTCAATGTCCACACCCAACATAGCTTTATCTTGTCTCATTTGCTCTAATTCTTTTGACCAGCCTTCTCTTTCTGCTTCAAACTCAGCTCTCAAAATTTCAATCTCTGACGGAACCACCTTAATGCGATCTTCCATAGAGATATCCTCATTTTGATCTGGTAGAGGAATATTTTCGTTTTTCCTGACAGATCTCCATTCTTCATAATCAGGAGTTAGCATTTCTTTTGCTGCTTTAGCTCGGATACAAAAAGTTGTTTTCCAAGCTGTAACGGCTTCCATGATACTTCTTTTATAATTTTTGCTATGGAATGCGAACTCAGATGACTGTAATCCAGCAGTGACAGGTACAAATTGACGACCTTCATACTGTCTTATGACCAGAAGTGGTGCATATCCAATTCCTCCCCATAATCCGAGCAGCATTATCCAGTTGTAATCTCCACATTTGTAAAAGAATTCCCTTTGTATTTGCCACGGGGCTCGCCAAACAATGTCATTGCTTTGCAGATTTCGAAAGGCATTAATCCACATATCTTTCTTAATTTCTTTCGGCCATTCCTGCTCCAGAAATTCTTTTAATGGCGAGTAATCCGTATTAAAGCGTCGTTATGAAACCTTTTCTGTCCTCCAGAAATGACTACGGATCCAAACATATAACAACTGGGTACACCCTGAGAATCGTCCACCTCCTAACTTTCTACAAGCATTTAACGATCTGAAGGTCTCTGCTAGGATTGCAGAAGCAGGATTAATCTTTTTCGGTAGCTGTTCAAACAAATCTACCACTGCAGCTTCAATATATCCCAATATTTTTGGGAAAATGACCATACCATATATACCCAGAGCAAATAAATCGAATCGTACTTTAATATCTGGATGACTCTGAATAAGTTCTTTAATGTTGGTCCAAGCGATGCCTTCACTTTCGCCTTTTTGTTTTGTACGGGATGCCACCCATTCTTCTCGTACCCCGGCAATCTTTGCTAATTTAACTCGAAAGGGTTGAGTTTTAATTGACTTTGAATAGATTCGATTCTCCAAAGCCCCATCTATATGTAGCAAAGTTGTGTATTCTTCAATAGTAGGGACCAAATCCTCTTTATTGAGAGTGAAGCAATTGTACCCTGGATTCCAGAATTGAATTAGGGCTCGGAGTAATTCATCATCAACTTCTACATAGAGCAAATATGGGATGTCTCCGTAAGTCTGATAAAACTGCAATTTTTTGTTTGAATCCCAACTTTCCCAAATGCTTCGCAAATCTTGCATATCATTTCTTTTTAGTGAAACTGGAGCATAACTGGCCAAGTCAGATATATAATCATCCTGTAAACTGTTTCCTTCTTGTCTTTTTAAATCCTCAGCCCACTGTCTTACTTCTGAGTTTAGAATTACTTGATTTGAACACTTTTTATCCATAGATGAAGGCTTTCCAATGAGACAATTAACACAAGGATCAATGCCTTTTATCCTGTATGATGCTATGCAAACAGAAAAATAAAAAACACACAAAAAGAAAATAAATTAGTTTACATAATAAATAAAAAAATTCAATAATAACATTTACATAAATATTTTTTTTATTTAAACATGCTTTTTCTAAATTTAAATAATTTAAATATACATGTAATTTAATCAGTAAAGAAAATAAATAAACAAGAAAGTTAGAATTCATTTCTCCTGTGTGTACTCCTATTTTAGACAAAATTTCGGCATGACTTCGGATCGGAAGAGTTTCTAAGGTTTTTTATATGCAGGGTTTCATATCTAAGAATAAAGGTACCCGAATTGTCCTTGTTAGTGCCCCCTTGGGTTGCTAACCCTCAATCCTAGTCCATCACAGACTAAAGTGGATCGAGTTCAATTCGAGGGGATACATTTCTCTATGCCTGACACGGAGAATAAATTCTCACGAAGACAGAGAGCATATGAACCCCGGAAGTTACTTGCTAGGTCTGACACGGAGAATAAATTCTCACGAAGACGTCGCTTTCACTCCCACTTAAAAGGGACAACTCAATTATAGAACTTTATGTTATGCAATGCAAGTATTGTGTGTGAGGAGAAATGTTCATACCTCTGACAAAATAAATAATGAAATAAAATACTTATAAATAAAACATGTAAATATTATGAAAATAATAAGTAAATATAAAAATTTTGAAAAGAAAGAATTAAAAATTAAATATATAAATTTTTAATTTTTAATTTTTAATTAATGGAGACAAATTATAATTGATTTTTAAAAGTTTGACCAGGGTCCCCAGCGGAGTCGCCAAGCTGTCGTAACCCGTTTTCGTCCGGGCACGAAATATTATACTTGGCAGGGAAATTGATGTGAATAAATATATTTTTTCTTAAAATAATTTGGGAGTCGCCATCGACCTTTTGGATCAGGTAGATCGAATACCTAAAAATTATTTTTTTTAAAAGAGTTTTAAGAAAACATCAATTAAAAAAAATGAACTGATCTGCGTTTTATAACCAAAAATTCGTTCTTTTTAATAATAAAAAGGATTCGTGGTCGGTTACGTTTAGGGAAGGATTAGCACCCCTACAACGCCCAAAATTGGTACTTTTTAATTATAAATTGTCTCTATTATTAAAATTTAAAAATTCAAAAATATATTTAATTTATAATCATATTATTTCAAAATTATATATAAAAAATATTTATTTATTTAAAAATATCAGAAAAGAACTTCTAGGTACCTTAAGACAGCTCTTTTCTTTGATATTGATAAATATTAATTTAAATAATATTGTTTAATTTTTAATTTTAAAATATCAGAATAGGACATCCAGTTGTATTAAGACTGTCCTTTTCTTCTATATTAAAAATAAATATTTAAAAATTACTACTTATTATATATATATTTATGAATACATAAAAATATTTAAAAATATAAATAAAAATACCACTAAAACAATATATTTTAAAAACAGTAAAATAAATGAAAACATATAAAATAAATGACTAAATTACAGTAAAAATAAAATTAAAAATCTAATTCATAATTAATCAAAATTATAAGGATTAAACATGCTATTTCTTTATTTTATTTATTTAGTGACTAAAATAAAATTATCTAAAATTCGGATATTAGAATAAAATAAATTAAAAATATAAACTAAGGATTAAAATATTATTTATTAAAATTAAGGGATTAAATCTGCTATTTATCCTAAATATATTATTTTAATATAAAGGACTAAAATAAAAGAAATTAAAATTAAAGATCTGAATTAAAATATTATAAAATCGATTTAGTGACTAGAATGTAAAAATTACAAATTGGAATGGCTTCAGACGGGGTTTACCCTTTGTGAAATTACAGAAATACCCTCCCCAAAATGACGTCGTTCGGGAGAGGGTATTTATAACCTAAACCGGCTGGCCCTACGGGCCAGCTTCTCATTTCCTTTTCTCTGTTCTCTCTCTAGCTTCCCTCATCGGAGGGAAGCCGGTCACCGGACGGCAACCGTGTGCCGCCGTGACTGTCACCGCCGGCCACCGCATCCGGTGGCCGGAAAATTTTATTTTTTTACCGTTAAATAGATCGGAACGTCCTAAGGACGTTTCCGGTGCTCTTTTTCCTTAAAAAGCTCCTAATCGGAGCAAATCTACAAAAGTACCTTCGGTTTTTGTTGTATCCGGCGACGGTTGGGGTCCTCCGATGACAGTAAGTTTCTCTTCTTTCTTTTCCTTTTCTTTCTTTTCTGTCTCTTTGCTGAGTGGTTGTTGAGATCGTTGGTATATATATATTTTTTTTGTATCTTGTTTCTCTGTATCTCTCTCTGTGTTCTTGTTTCTGTCTCCGTCTCTCCTTTTTTTGCAGGTTCGGGTGATGGCTTTTATAGCCACCACCGGTGTGGTCATCGGACCGGTCCGAAGAGTGAGTTTCGGTGAGTCACCGAACTTGTGGTGACTCACCCTTGATCATTGACATGTGGAGGGCAGCTGGGTCCTCTGGAGGCTTCATCGACGAGGGGCGTGGTACTGTAGTGTCGGCAGCATCTGGTTGAACCATCTGGCTTGGGAGGCGTCGGCAGAGGCGGCTGCTGAGATCTTTTGGAGCGGCGGCAGCAGAGGCGGCTAGGGTTAGATAACCCTAACTGAAACCCTAAATGTTTTAGGGTTTCGATTTGGATTGGGCCGGTATTTGGGCTTGTAATTTTATTTATATATGTATTTAATATATATTTAATAATAATAATAATAATGATAATAATAATAATAATAATAATAATAATAATAATAATAATAATAATAATAATAATAATAATAATAATAATAATAATAATAATAATAATATGGGTAAAAAATTAGTATCTTCAGGCAGAATACCAGAGGAAGTTTGGAGCAAAAAAGAAATAAACCTTTCACACTTAAGAATGTTTGGTTGTATTTCTTATGTACACATAGATTTTGCTGAAAGAAATAAACTTGATGCCAAATCCAACAAATGTGTCTTTGTTGGTTATGGTGGTGATGAGTTCGGTTATCGATTTTGGGACTACGAAAATCAAAAGATCATCAGAAGCAGAGATGTCATTTTCAATGAGAATGTGATGTACAAAGACAGATCAACTGTAGAATCAAGTAGCTCTAATACCGAAGCTGAAACAAAGGAATTTGTTGAGTTCGAGGAAATTTCTAGAAATGATGTTCAGATCAATCTTTTTAGCAGTTCAAGAAGAACCAGACACACCAGAACTGAGACGCTCATCCAGAATTCCTAAACCAACCCAACGATATTCTCATTCTTTGCACTACTTGTTGCTGACTGACAATGGTGAACCAGAGTGCTATGATAAGATGGACTCGCTTATGTCAAATCAGACATGGGAATTAGCTGAATTATCACCAGGCAAGAAAGCGCTCCACAACAAATGGATTTACAGGATCAAAGAAGAGCACGATGGGAGCAAACGCTACAAAGAAAGATTGGTTGTCAAAGGCTTTCAGTAAAAAGAATGTATTGACTACAATAAAATTTTCTCTCCAGTTGTAAAACTGTCTACAATCAGACTGGTGTTGAAAATTGTAGCTGCAGAGAATTTACATCTTGAGCAGTTAGATGTATAGACAGCTTTCCTTCATGGTGATTTGAAGGAAGAAATCTATATGAGACAGCCAGAAGGCTTCATAAAGGCAGACAAGAAAAACCTGGTATGTAGGTTAAAGAAGAGCTTGTATGGTTTAAAACAAGCTCCTAGACAGTGGTACAAGAAGTTCGACAACTTCATGGGTAGCAATGGTTTTACCAGATGCCAAGCAGATCATTGTTGTTACATCAAGAGGTTCGACAATAGCTTCATTATTTTATTGTTGTACGTTGATGACATGCTCGTTGCAGGCTCAGACATGCAAGAGATTTTATACTTGAAGCAAGAATTGTCGAAGCAATTTGCTATGAAGGATCTGGGAATTGCAAAGCAAATTCTTGGGATGAGGATTAAGAGAGACATAAAGTCGGGGACTTTGATGTTATCACAGGCTGAGTACATCAACAAAGTATTCTCCAGGTTTAACATGCAAGATGTTAAACCAATAAGTACACCTTTAGGTGTTCATTTTAGACTTTTCAAAGAACAGTCACCAAAGACGAAGGAAGAATGTGCACACATGGTGAAGGTGCCATATGCCTTAGCAATTGGAAGTCTGATGTATGCCATAGTCTGTACCATACCATATATTGCTCATGCAGTGAGAGCTGTTAGCAGGTACATGAATAATCCAGGCAAAGTACACTGGGAAGCAGTCAAATGGATCCTCAGATATCTGCGGGGTACTACAAACAAAGCACTTTGTTTCAAAGGTAGAGATACGATACTGACAGGCTATGTAGATGCTGACTTAACCAGAAATATCAACATCAGAAGAAGCACTACAGGGTATGTCTATACTCTCGGAGGAACTGCAATGAGTTGGGTTTCTCAACTACAGAAGATAGTTGCTCTCTCCACAACTGAAGCAAAATATGTCGCTGTTATGGAAGCCGACAAGGAGATGGTTTGGCTCCAAAATTTCTTAGAAGAGTTAAGCAAGAAACAAGAGAACAATGTTTTGTATTGCGACAGTCAAAGTGTTATACATCTAGCAAAGAATCCGTCTTTTCATTCCAGAACAAAGCACATACAATTGAGATATCATTTTATCCAGTCTCTTCTGAAAGATGGGATTTTGAAACTTGAAAAGATCAGTGAAGCTCAAAATCCGGCAGACATGTTGACAAAGACGGTGACTACAGACAAACTGAAGTTGTGTTCAACTTCAGTTGGCATGCTAGAATAACAAAACTAGAAATGTTGCTGCATTGATTAAAGTGTGAAGACAGATTAAATCAATCTTCAAGTGGAAGATTATTGGTCAAATAATAGCAGCCGGTGGCTGCTTGAATTTCAAAGGTAGGGGGATGCCTTAAATTTCAAAGTTAGGCAGCCCATATTTTTGAATTTAAGCAAGGGTTAATTATTTTTAATCATTAGACTTTAGGATATTTTCAAATATTAGTCCCTAAGTTTCAACTATAAATATCCTAGCTCATTTAGTTTCAAAATCATCCCAAAAATAATTTTTTTCTCCCATTACTAGAAAGCTTTCTTGTGAGTAGTGAATGTTTTATAAACACCTGTAAATTTTTTCTCTTAATAAAAGATCTGCAACAGTCCAAAGACGTAAACAAATTTGGCTGAACTCCGTTATCAATTTCAGGTATTATTTTTTCGCTTTTATTTCGTATTCTCACTAATCTGGTTATAAGAAAATTACTCATGTTACTCTGTTTATTTTCCAACATCGAGGTTACGACGAGGCTATAAGGTGCACCTCAAGAAAAGTATTGCACTAAACCCTATATTAAACAATAGGATAACACATAAACAAGGTTGTGCATAATATGTCTAGAACAAGATGTACCAGTGATGATAAATTACCCCTACATATAACTTGGAATCTAGTGAATGTTGCGATTTAGCAATCCTTGAAATAACAGAAACAGATCTTTGTTATCCGTCCCGAAAATCTCTTCTGCCTTCTTCAAAGTTTCCTGAAAAAGGAAAAAAAAGATTGGTAAGCGAAAAAATGTTATATGGTAAACTGGTGGTCTCTGATAAACACAATTCTTTACCGCTCGGGTTTGCTTTTGAGCATTCAGTTCCTTGATGTTGGCTAAAAAGGCACTGAACTGTTCATAGGAAAGGCGACTCCTGGATTTTCAATATTTCAGATCAGTATTTCAGATCAGTTTGTGAAGAGTACACTACTCTTTCGGGATCATAATTCAATATATATTTGGAGTCTACCGTAAGTATAACAAATGAAGATGGAGAGAAAGAGAACAAAAGAATTTAAACAAATCTACCTGGCTTGACGAAAGAATTCCTTTCCATCAATTCGAGGAGTCCTTCCTAAACATATCATAAAATACAAGAAAAACAGGGTCAGATGAACAGAGGATGATGCAGAAAAACAAAATGAGTTAATCTATTAGAATAACAACACTAGTAAAACCTGGAAGTGAACGCCCACTAGGAGGAGAGTTAGCTGCAGATGATTGTTGGCTTGAAGGGTACCACGAGGAGAACGAAGTCCGCCCATCAGATTGAGACTTTGTAGGAGAGGTTGCGCTGGAGGTTATCTGGGGAGACCCGGCAGCAGAATAGCCCCTAGGAGACCCATTTGTGGATATAATTTTCGGAGTTCCGGTAGGAGTAAGCCGCGGTGTGATATATGGAGTTATAGAAAATCTTTGTCCAGCATATCTTGAAGCTGTTGAGCAGGAATCAACTTAAAATCCATATCAAAATGAGTTTTCTTATGTTTTGGAGGATTTTCCAAACTACTAATTCCTTTCTTTACCATTTCTGGAAGAAAAAGAGTACAAAGTGAGAAGAAAATTGATATTTCTATCTTCCATTACAACATCTATGCATACTGTTATTTTCCTTCATAACATCTATATCTGTATAAACTCATGAAAGTATAAGAGACTTGCCACATTATTTGGAAAAAAGTAACAAAATTGTCAAATAACTTATAACAGCCGCAAAACTTTGTCAAATTATATTTTGTCAATACAAAACAATTATTTATGTACTTTACATTTTCAAGGTTTACGATAACTCTAATCATTATTCATTAAAATATGCGCCAATATATCTATTTTGTTTTACCTCTAATTTTATGAAAGGATGTATATCAAGCATGAAATGCTGATTCTTTAAGCTCCAACAAGACGTAAAAAGTACTCAAAACAAGGAATAAAAATGAGAGAAATTTATCCATTTACCTTCATCAGTTGTGCTGCTTCCCAAGTCCATCGAACCATTGGAGGAACGAAGTGGCATGTAGCTCTTCACCCCATCATCTGTGGCAAGAGATATATAACATTGATCAAAAAATAAAAGGGAATGTGGAACAGGCTACTGTTGAATTTCGGAAGTGAGAAATTACAAATGAATGAGGAGGAAAATACAGAAGAAAAAAGAACAATAAGTGAAGCTTTATGATACCGTTGTTCGGATAGGCTTTAGGGACTGACTGGTCACTGGTCCCAATATCAACTGTTTCAGCCTGCTATTAAAAAGGGATTGAATAATAGGTTAAAAGAAATCGGTTTCTTCAAGCATCTGAACAACAGAAGCTGAACAGTGAAAATATAAGTGCAGATAAAGCAAAACCAAATTTCCATTGCAAACAACAGAAATATACTTGAATCATAAAAAGCAACAACAAGAACGGCTAAATACACAAATCTTACAGAGGAATTATCATCATTCAGGGATTGCATCAGTTGCCGCTTGAAAGTCTCCAACTGTCAAATATTAGAACATTTCATGCTTTATTCTTCATATTTCAAATTCGAAAACATATGAATGTAAATGATTATGAGCCAGAAAACCTCAAAAGCAGAGGTCAATGCTATTAAAACACTAACTTAAGCTGCTTTATCAGCAAACCATATTGTTAGAAGCAATTAAAAGAACCAACAAATTTAACAGTGACTTCTCATTCAGAGGCACTTTGTTGAGCATAACTCCATTTGTGAAGCTCAAAGTTGTTAATGATATTAAACACTATGAACCTTGATAAAGTCATCCACTCACCAAATTTCCTTAATAAGTAGTATTGTAACATGTAATCCATCTCTATAAAATAAATAAAACTAAACTTACTTGAATAAGTGAATTGAGTAAAAATACATTTAGAATTTCAATCTCACCTTAGTTAAATCACGGCTAAGTTTCTTTGTAGTAACTGCCAATGAGTCACGCTCATTTGAAAGCTTCATCTGTAATTAAATACAAATATCAAAATCACGAACACTAAAACCCTAAAATTTTATATAAATGTCCACAAAAGTAGTCAGCAACCACAGAAATTCAGAAACAAAATTATAAAAATCCCTCGAGCAGAATTTCTACTAAGCAGTATAAGTGTTGATTGTTCCGAGGAGATAACAGTAGAATTAGTAATAAAGGAAGGTGAAAAAAGGCACAAAATACCAAGTTAGTCAGTTTTAAAAAACCGCAGTTCAAATTCTGTCAAAAACAACCAAAAATGCCAGAACAAGATATAGGAAATTAAAACACAAGAGAAGAAACAGACATTCTCGTCAATAAGCATCTTTAATCGAGATTCGGCATCGTGATTCACTTGATGCAACCTTGATACTTTCTCTTCCAGTTCGCAAATGATACGGTCTTTCTCGTAAACCTTCGCCCTCATCCTCCCCATCTCCGTTTCCATGTTCGACACTCTCGATGCGATTGCCATCGACGTTATCTTACGCGCCAGATCCAACTGCTCGTAAGGATCCGTCGGAATCACCGCCAGAATCTCTTCCGGCAGATTAAACTCCATGCATCCGTCGCCGCCGCCCTGAGACATCGTAGATGGTATATCTTCTTCCGCCGCTATTGTTTGCTGGGAAAAGGAAAATATTTCAAATGAGAAAGAAATCAGTAATAGTAATAATAAATAAAATTTTATTTTGCTGCTTGGCGGGTTTTGGGCTTAATTTGCGGGACATTTGTCTGAAATTTTTTAAAATTATTTAAAATCATCATTTAAAATTATTAAAATAAGGATTAATTTTGTTGCTCGATTGAATTGGATTATTACTTTTTTTTAAAAATTAAAGATTCGTTAAAATTTAAATTAGATTAAATTAAATTTAAGTAGGACAATTAATCAGTCACAGTTTTTATATTTATATCTAGGGTAAACTATGCATTTAGTATCTAAACTATCAGTTTTGTCTGTTTTAGTACATAAATTTCCAATTTTTTCAAAATCATACCTAACATTTAGTTTTTGTTTCATTTTAGTAACCCACCGTTAAAAACATAACACGCTTAGTACCTAAACTATCCATTCTGATCTATTTTAGTACCTAAACTTTCAATTTTTTCACAACTTAACGTTAAATTTTGAACATAGGTACTAAAACGAAACAAAAACGAAACAAAAACTAAACTTTAAGTATGATTTTGAAAAAATTGAAAGTTTATGTACTAAAATGGACTAAAACTATTAATTTGGGTAATAAACGTGTAATTTACTCTTGTATTCGTCTATATTATATATTAATAGTTTTTTATCAATTTATTTGAAAAAGTATAAAAGTATTTTTATTTTTAAATCAGTAATAAATATTAGGGCAAATTATGCACTTAGTAATTAAATTATCAGTTTTAGCCCATTTTAATACTTAAGCTTTCATTTTTTCAAAATCATACCTAATGTTTAGTTTTTGTTTTATTTTAGTACTCTTGTCGTTAAAAAATTAACATGTTTAGTATCTAAACTATCAATTTTTGTTTCTTTTAGTACCTAGACTTTCAATTTTTTTCAAAACTTAGTGTTAGTTTTTACGGGTACTAAAATGAAATAGAAACTAAATGTTATGTATATTTTTGAAAAAATAAAAGTTTAAGTATTAAAATGGACAAAACTAATAGTTTAAGTACTCTAAATATTATTATAATATTTTTTAGATCTTTTATACTTTTATATAATCTCTAAAACAATAAACAATTAAAATCATGTTTATTTATTTACCAAATTTCTAATAAAATTTCTTTCGCTCCTATTTTTAAAATTATATTGTAACAATTAAATACAATTTTAATCGTGTTTATAAAATAACATTTTTAAACCGAATCGAAATTAAATAACAAGATAAAAATTTGAATCGAATTGAATCGTATAGTTTAGTTCGAATCAATTTTTTGATTTTCTCAATTTCATTATTTAGTCCTAATTCATTTCGTATTATGTTATTGTCTCGATTTCATTACTTAGTCCTAATTCATTTCGTATTATGTTATTTTTTAAAATCATATAAAAAGGGGATATTGATTGGTGCAACCCAACATATATATATATATATATATATATATACTTGAAAATAAATGCATCTAGTGACATTAATTAATAGGCTTGTTCGTTTAATTAAATGAACGAACATGAATAAAATGCTTGTTCGTTCGTTTAGGTTCATTTAAGTTCGTGAACGTTCGATAACCCATTTGTTTATGTTTGTTCATTTATATTCATTTATTTATGTTCGTTCATGTTCTTCATAAGCGTTTGAAATATTAAGACTTAATAAATTTTAACCTAAAATCCATTAATATTTTTAAACTCAAATAAAAAAAATACTCAAATCAATTAAAGAAAACATAAATCCTAAAATTATTTGGAAAGAAAAAAGCTCTTCTCAAATATAAACTCAATTAATTTTATGTTCATTCGTTTATATCCGTTCGTTTGCGTTCGTTCATTTGTGTTCATTTATCATTTTAACGAATGAATATGAACGAACACGAACAAGAAATTCCGTTTGTTTAGTTGTTCATGTTCGTTCATATATTTTGGTAAGGTTTTTATGGTAATATATTAAGTTATTTTTCTCTTAAAACAGTGAATTAATAAATAATTAACTAATAATATATACCTTAATTAATAGTCCTATAAACGAACACGAACGAGGGTATGTTCATGTTCGTTCGTTTAACTTTCACCGAATAAACGAACGAACATGAACATACCCTCGTTCGTGTTCGTTTATAGCCCTATTAATTAAGGTATATATTATTAGTTAATTATTTATTAATTCACTGTTTTAAGATAAAAAAGAAATTAATATATTACCATAAAAAACTTACCAAAAATATAAAATTCGCTAGTGGACTCATTTCCTCTCAATATATATAGAGACTGATATCAATAGAGCTTCATATGAACTTGACAAAAGCATCAATGGGAATTGCTTTGCCTCTTTACACTCTCATTCTTTTTCTTCTTTCCATCTCCTTCAACCACGTCGGACATCGAAACCTAGTTTCCGCCGACGAAGCCCTGATCCAATCCGAATGCCACAACGCAGATAACCCCGCGACTTGTATCCGATGCGTAAAATCCGATCCCCGAGGCGAGTCGGCCGATAAAGTAGGCATCGCGACCATCGTCCTATCTTGTCTAATCCATAGTGCCGAGGTCCAATCGGCCAACATGATAGACTTAACTAAGTACGACTTCGAAGAGGACGTGAAGCAGATGTTACTGAACTGCGCAACCGGATTTTTCGAAGCGCAAATTAATCTGACCAACGCGACGGACCTACTGATGAATAAAGATTACAACGGGACGAACAGCCTCGTAAAACAGGCGCTTGTACAAGAGGTGAAGTGCAGGAGAGCTTTGGAGAATCGTCATGTCACCCATGCTGCGATGGTTTATGATATGAGGGGTTATGAAGAACTTTCCAATGCAGCAATGAGGATAGTTGATAGGTTTTAGCAGCTTGTTGATGCAATCGTGTTATTACAAAAATTGTGAGGGTTAAAATGAAAATAAAATAACAAAAAAGCTTAATATATATCTCAAATAATCTTTTAATATTTTATCTTACCCCTCCCAATTACCTTATCGGAATTGAGTGACCGATCTTGATGTGATAGTTTGAAGGGCTAATCAAAATATTTTATTTTCTGAGGTCTAATCAGTTTTTTTTTAATTGAGGGATTTAATGAGAACTGTTTTAAAAAATTGAGGGTCAAATTATAATTTTTTTAAAGTTATGGGAGATTTAATGATTTTTAACAATTTCAAGAGGTTAGTTAAAAATATATAAAAAAAATTAAGATTTCATGAGAACTTCTAGCAAATTTTGGGGGATCTAGTTAAAATTTCTTAAAAAATAAAGAGGTATAATTCAAATTTACCAAAACATTGGGGTGCCAAGGTTCCCCGACTTAATGAAAAGGACCGCTTTGGATATAATTTTTTCTTAATTACTATTTAACTGCCATGCTCTTAATTACTATTTTGGGTAAAGTATATAAATGGTCCTCTTATTATAGGGTTTTGCTTCATTGAGTCCCCTAACTATTAAAAGTTGCAAAATAGTTCTGACTCTAGGTCCCTTTTTTTTGTGTCATCCGTCTATTAAAAGTGAAAATAGTCACTCAACTATTTATATGTTACAAACTCGTCATTTTCTGTTAAAATTTGATAAAATTTGATCCCAAAACTGTTTGAGTTGTATTTTGTGGATCGACTCTCTGTTTACATTATTTCGTCGGGACAATATTTGTTGTTTGAAACATTATGTTGTCGAGTCAGTGCTTGAAAGCAACGACGCTGCCAATACACATCATTAAAATATGATTTTATCATATTTGAGTCAGTAGGTTAATGTCTAGTTTTTGTCATTTTTTCATTGAAAAAGGATAAGTTAAGAACATATGAATAGTTGGTGACTATTTTCTAACTTTAAATAGTCAGGGGACTCGAACAAATATCATTTTATATTTAGAGACCATTTTTAACTTCTAATAGTTGGGGGACTGAACAAAACAATATCTTATAATTGAGGGGTTAGAGTTACTTTCATCATAATTAGGGATAGACAAGGGACCTTAACCTATCAAGTTCCGACTCATAATCATATTTAAAATATTTTATATTTTTATAGATATAGAATGTTAACAAATGTGTTAAAATATATATATATATATATATATATATTCTATCTTGTGTATTTTAAGAAATAGGAATATGAAATTAATTGCAACAACTAATGTTTCTTCTGCATGGAATCTTATCATTTGATGCAACCCCACATATATTTATACTAAAAAGACATATCAGCATTTAATGACCATACCCATCTAGCTCAGTTGGTAGAGCATAAGGTTAAGAACCTTGTGGTCGTGGGATCGAGTCCCACTGAGGGCAATTCATAACGGTGATCTTTCACGGAAGCTGCTCTCAACCTGGCGTTGGGGGCAGCCTACTACCCTACCTCCCCTTATCCCATTACATATGGGAATAGGGTCAGCTAATTTTTTTATTTTAATTAAGGTAATATTTGAAAATTTATGTTTCATTTCTATTGTAAAATTACCCACAACACCTTCTCTTGTCTCCCATCCGGACGAATCTTCCGAAACATGAATAAGGACAAGCAAAACTAGATTGAAGAGTTAGTCTCTTTACTTGTTGGATCCACGTTTTCATCGTCAGATGAGATTGAAATCACGCAATGTTCCTCTCTTCGACTTAGGCTCCTTATCTACCATTTCGATTCACCGACAAATGCTCCAACCGTCACCAACTTAAGAACCCAAGAAGGTAAGCTTTCCCTCTTCTCTCCCTCTTGACTTTGTTTTCTCTTCATTTTCTTTGAATATGGTGGTCTTGGATTTTACTCGATCGTGGGTTTTGGGTATGGTCAGGGTCATCAAATTCAAATCTTATGGCTCTAGATTTTCTACATGGGGGAAATGAAACTGATGATAAACCAATTGAATTTTTATGGTTCTAAAAATTGATGATGCCATTAGTCCACTACTGAGGTATAATTTCCAAACTGTTTCACCTAGAAGATTACCCTATTTTGATTGTGTTTTATAGTCGGCCAAAACTTTCATCTCTCTCATCTACTACTAGATATTGTTCTACATCCATCATTGCCTTGTCTTGGTTCTGTTGTAAGATGAATTGCTCATCAAAGACCACATCTTTACCGAGCACCACTTTCTTTGCAATCGGATCCCAAAACTTGTATCCTTTTACACCTTTCTTGTACCTTATAAAAATGCACTCTTTCAACTTTGCATCAAACTTTGATCTCTCATCACCAAATATATACACATAAGCAGGACAACCAAAATTCGTAAGTGACCAAAATCAATTGCATTACTTGTCCATACATCTTCTGCAACCTTGCCACCCAATGATGCTCTAGGTGATCTGTTAATGAGGTAGCATGTCATGCTCACAGCCTCTGGCCGGAAGCTTTTAGGAAGCCCTGCATTCAGTCTCAAACCAATACAAACAATATTACAACATCTGTCATTACCCAATTAGACAGAACCATAATTAACGGACCTATATGTCGAAAACCACTCCCTGTTAGGCATTATATGATAAGAACATCCTGAATCAAGAATCCACGCATCCGTCAACTGAGTTTTCGAATTAGAAAGCATATCACCATCACTGCAATTTGAATTGTCATCCTGCACCACATTCACATACTTGGATGATTCATCACGTTTCTCATCAATCTTTTTTTTTCACTTTGTACAATCTCTCTTCATATGTCCCGGCTCCTTGTACTTGTAGCAATGAATTGTCTTTTTGCCCCTAGACTTTGATCTGGAATTTTTTTCCAGACCCCTTATTCTCTAATTTTCTTCCATGGTCTTGATTACCCTTAATATATAAACTATTAGCATGAGAGATTTCCCTTGCATTCTGCTTCCGCTGGTTGTGAGCCAACAAGGCTGCAATAATCTCTTCAACATTGATTGTTTCTTTCCCATATGTAAGAGTAATCACCATGTGTTCGTAAAAAGAAGGCAATGAACACAACATAATCATTATTCTGTCTTCATCCTCAATCTTCAAATCAAGTTGAACCAAATATGTAATTATTTGATTAAAGACATTCACATGCTCCGCCAAATGATGACCTTCCTGCATCTTCAACCTATACATCCTCTACTTTAGTTACATTTTATTCGTTAGGGATTTGGACATAAATTGGCTTTCCTATTTCTTCCATATTTATCCTGGAGACAACAGACTCATTACGTGATATATAACCTCGTCTTCCGAACATAACCGATTGGTTCCTGCCGCTCGTTGCTGCAGTTCTTCCCAATCATTTTCCGTCATCGATTCTGGCTTTTGAGGCCGTAGAGCCTTCAAAATCCCTTACTGCGCCAACAAATCCTTTACCCTCATTTGCCATAATCCGAAATTACCATGACCGTTAAACTTCACCACTTGGAATTTTGCACCTGACATAGCTATCTCAAACCTTGTTCTTAATACCAATTATTGTGAAAACGGGCTAATTAACTTAGGAAATCAACAAGCAATAAATCAAATAAAGAACACAAGATTTAACGAGGTTCGCTAACGCCTCTCAACTCCGCTCCAACATCTGTCCTCCAATTGGTATATTAGCCATACCTAACAAAAAGTTACAAAATGGTCCTCCGACTATAGAATGTGGCTGACTTTTTAAGTTCATCAATTATTAAAAGTTACAAAATGGTCACTCGACTATTTATTATGTTCCAAACTCGTCATTTTTCATCATAAAATTGGCAGCTGTCTAAGCTGGGCGTTAACATGATGGTTGAGATATGAAAGTCGTTCTAGATTCTGGGATCAAATTTTATCATATCACACTCACTAGGTTAATGTTCAACTCATAATACAATCAATTTTTAACAGAAAAGGACGGGTTTAGAACATAGTGAATAGTCATGTGACCATTCGTAACTTTTAATAATCAAGGGACTCAATAAACCAAACTCTATAGTCGGAGGATTATTTTGTAACTTTTAATAGTCGAAGGACTTAATAAAGCAGTACCCTATAATCGAGGGACTATTTGTATACTTTATCCATTTTTTCCAATACCCTTTTATAGATTAGACAAACCTTTAAAAATGATTGTAAATTGCCATGTAATAACCACAAATGTGCCTATAAAGTTTTGAAGGTTTCAAACTAATGGAATCGGCCATTTTCAATCTTTTCTTAGCATGTAGATAAAATTAAAAAGAATCCTTATATTTTAGATAGAGATAAAAATTTACTAAAATAAATAATAATAAAAAAGGATCATTGAAAGAGAAAAACTAACAACAACAAACTTTCCATGAATTACTCTAAATTTCATCCATCATCTAGTTGCTTTTAATCCTCATTTTCTTTTCTCTCGATCTAAATACTTTCGAGCCCCTTTGATAAATCATCAAATACCCATTATTCATTATCCATTATTCGTGAAAATGGAGAATAAAATCAGGTGAAATCAGCTACAATTTGCAGAGGAAATTTGGTATTGGTGGGTTTTTGAAGAAGAAGAGGTGATGATGACGATAGAGGGAATGATGGATACGGGAGTTTTGGATGATATAATACGAAGATTGTTGGAAGGGAAAGGAGGGAAACAGGTTAAGCTTTCTGAAGGGGAGATTCGTCAGCTTTGTATTAATGCTAAACAAATCTTCATCTCTCAGCCTAATCTTCTTCGGATCAGTGCTCCTATTAGAATCTGCGGTTAGTTTTCTTTTCTTTCCCCTTTTTTTCATTGATTTGTATGGCTGATTCTAGGGTTTTCTTTGGTTTTTGCGTTTGAATTGTATGATTTACTGAAATTGCAAAAGAATCGCATTGATGGGGTGAATTTGGGATAGTTGAAGTTCATTTTGAGATTAGGTGGATGCTCGTTATGTTCCAAACTTTCTTTAAAAAATTGATAGCTGTCTAAATTGAACTTATGATGATTGAGATATTACAGTTGTTTGAGATTTGGAGATAAGATTTTATCATATCACAATCAGCATATAATATTTAGCTAATAATACTTTCATTTTTTAATGAAAAATGACGAGTTTAGAACATAACGTTTAGCGAAATGTTCGGCTGAAAGTTCGTTTATATTTGTGTATTTATTAAACGAACGAACATGAACAAGATTTTGTGTTTGTTTAATTAAATGAACGAATATGAACAGAGGATTCGTTTGTTCATTTACGTTCGTGAACGTTCGATAATATGTTCATTTATGTTTGTTTATGTTCGTTCGTTTATGTGTGTTCATTTATGTTTAGCCTAATCTCTATAGACCCATTTAAAATATTAAAGCCCAATATCTATAGACCCATTTAAAATATTGAAGCCCAATAAATTTTAATATGATACCCATAAATATTTTTAAAATTCTGTTAATTTTAAATACAAATAAAAATATCCAAAACAATAAAATATAATATAATCCTAAAATTGTTAGAAAAGAAAAAAAAATATTTTTTCATTTATGTTCGTTTATGTTCACTTATTGTGTTCGTTTACGTTCATTTTTTTTTGTTCGCTTATGTTCGATTACATCCGTTCGTTTATCGTTTAAATGAACGAACACGAACAAACTACATTCCTTAACAAACAAACATGAACAATAAATTTTTTGTTCGTTTATGTTCGTGGTCGTTCATTTGTTCGGTTAAAATTAAATGAACGAACATGAACACATCCCCGTTTGTGTTCGTTTGGTTCATTTACATGCCTAATAATCGAGTGACTTAATAAAACAATATCGAGAGACCATTTGCATATTTACCCTATAATTAAATGATCTATTTGTAATTTTTTTTTAAAAGAAGATGGTTTGTTTATTATCAAACCCATAAATAACTAAATGTAGTTTACTTTTATAAGAAAAAAGAGATTGAATCACAATATCAACATGTCCACCATAAATAGACTAATCTCACGCATCAATCCACAATTCATTTTCTTTGATATGTTACAAATATAGAGGAACAAACTAATCGAAAATTAAAGTAGAAAGGTTAAATCATTAATTTTAATATTAGACCTTATTTAATTTATTTTTTTTATTTAAATTAGATTTTTTTGGTTACGGTCTGATCATATTTTGTAGTCAAAGATGGATCGCTCTGTTGCCCTTCTGAAAATTTTAAATTTTCTATTGACAACATGTTTTTATCCCTAAAATTTTATAAGTTTGTATTTTCTAAAACTTTCTTTATTTGTCCATAGCATAAAATCTTACGTCTCTTTTATCCGTTCGAATATATTATTATCATAGTTATTTTGTTTATAGGTGATATTCATGGACAATACCAAGATCTCTTGAGGGTATTCGAATTCGGTGGGTACCCACCGGATGCAAACTATTTGTTCCTTGGGGATTACGTAGACCGGGGCAAGCAAAGCTTGGAGACAATATGCTTGCTTTTGGCCTATAAAATCAGATACCCGGACCGGATTTTTCTCTTAAGAGGGAACCATGAAGACGCCAAGGTGAACCGGATTTATGGGTTTTATGATGAGTGCAAAAGGAGATTCAACGTTAGTCTTTGGAAACTATTCACCAATTGCTTCAACAATTTGCCTGTGGCTGCACTCATCGATGATAAGGTACTTTGTATGCACGGCGGGTTGTCGCCGGATTTGGAAAATTTGGATCAGATCAAGGAGATCGAGAGGCCGACGGAAGTTCCCGACGGTGGTCTTCTATGTGACCTACTCTGGTCCGACCCTAATCCGAACGTCGAGGGTTGGGGGGATAGCGATCGAGGCATCTCGTGCACTTTCGGTGCCGATATTGTCGCTTCGTTTTTGGAGAAGAACGACCTCGATCTCATCTGCCGTGGTCATCAGGTAAGCTGATTTCTTTTCTTGACTATTGAATTTCAGCATCAAATAGGTCTAAGTTAGCGTGTGGATCAAGTAAGCTAGTTTCTCTTTGCATTTGGATAAAGGAAGGGATTGTAGATACTGAAATCCGAATCTTAGATACGAGTACTTATAGTTTATATCGTCGAATTTGTTCGGGTTCGGATTAATCTAAAGTTTTTGATTGCAGGTTGTGGAGGATGGGTACGAGTTTTTTGCTAATAGGAAATTAGTAACAATATTTTCAGCTCCAAACTATGGTGGAGATTTTGACAACGCTGGTGCTCTATTGAGTATCGATGAAGCTCTTGTGTGCTCTTTCGAGATATTGAAACCGGCAGTGCCGAGCAATAAAGTCAATTTAAAGAAGGTACGCACACTTTCGAGTATAAATGAGACATCATGTTTGCAAATTACTCATATTCAACTCGAAAATAATCGAATTTGACTCAATTATTTTCGAGTTGACCAGCTGAATTCAAGTTAAACTCGAACCGAGTTTTAACTTAAATTTTGAGTCGAGGTCGGATTTCTTCCATCTCAAGCTCAATTTAGGATTATTAGACCCCTGTGAATACCCAAGAAATAGTATCTCGTCCAAGTCCTTGCCTCTGCAATGGAAATGTATCATTAACTCTGTTGCATTGCATCTATGTTCAACAGCCGCAGAAGATCGGAACAACCTGATGAGCCGTGAACCGAGCAGTTTCCGGGGAGGGGGATGTTGTCGTTCTACACAAATACGAAATTCCGACAAGCTCGATCGAAAAGCTGCATTTCGGCTCCTCGTACACCAAATGGATTTTTTATATTTATTCTGCCTTGTATTTGTACGTCGACTATTTTCTTTTGCTGGTTTTATTAGGAATCATTTTTTAATTTTTGAATACCCCGGGGACTCAAATGTTCATCAGTGGGTTAATTTATTGGCTAAATTATAAATATCTGTCTCAGGAATGGTATTTCAATATTGAATGAATTACTGATTTGCTGTTAGAATATTTAATATAAATCTATTCCTTTTGTGATTGAAGCAACACCTATCAAATAATACTAAAATTTCTACTATATTTTAGGTATCAGTGACATTCTAGACCACTTTTTGGGACAAAAATCGAAATTTAGATTTTTGGAGGGTCAAAGTGAAATTAGAGTAAAATGACAAATGACAATGATGACTTTGACAAGATACAAGAGAAAACATAGAATTCTTGTATAATTAGGAGTAAAATTCCCCTCCCCTTTTCTAGTTAGGATTTGTTTTACAAAATGTAATACAAAAGAAAAATGGGTATAGAAGGCAAATGGTCCCCCAACTATAACAAACTGTTTTATTAAGCCTCTCGACTATTAAAAGTTATAAAATGGTTCTTTGACTATAAAAAGTTGTTTTCTTAAGTCCTTCAATTATTAAAAGTTACAAAAACAATCACCAAACTTTTCATTATATTCCAAACTCGTCCTTTTTCGTTAAAAAATGGATGATATTGTGAGTTGAACGTAAACTTGTTGACTATATGATAAAAGTTTGATCCTAGAATCTCAAATGACTATCACATCTTAGTCATCATGTTAACGTCCAACTTAAACAACCACTAATTTTTTAACGGAAAATGATAGGTCTAGAACATAATGAATAGTTGAGGTGACCATTTTGTAATTTTTAATAGTCGATGGACTCAATAAAGTAACACTCCATATTCGAAGGACCATTTTATAACTTTTAATAGTTGAGGGACTTAATATAAAAGTATCGTAAGTCGGCGGACCATCAATAAAATGAACAACAAACATAAAGAAATTCAGGTTTCAGGATTGACCACATACCCACCCTAGAGTATACATGCATCTGCCACTGTATTAGGAGACCTTTAATGACCAGCACCACCAGGTCCATGGTCTGGTGGTGGGTCTACACCTATCAAATTTCTCTTAATCTCCTCCTTCAACTTCCTTCCTATAAAAATAAAAGGTTTAATCATGTAGATTGGTCTATGCAAGTAATTAACAAGGTTTTAGCAGGGACTTACCAAAGACAGTGTTTCTGCATGAAGAGAGAGGCAACAGCAGTGAAATTGATAACAGTAAAACAAGTACATAAAGAATAGGGTTTATCCTACAACCCATGTTTGGTTGAGAAAATTTATTTCCGGGTGAATGTTTTGAAGGAGAAAAGGACTATTTATTGGGTTACCTTCATCTCCAAGCATAAATATATCATAATATTTGTCTTTTTTTTGGTCAATTCCGCGTGAGGAGCTGGTTTGAATACTCATAGCAACTATGACCGCAGAGATTTGATATATATATATATATATATATAAAAGTTATGATCATTTATACAATGTAAAATCTTTTAATTTTACATATTTTAAGATTGTCAGATGAGTGAAATAAACGACTGAGATTATATCCTTACTCTTTTTCCTAATGTTAATCTTAATCGTCTATTTTCGCTCATTTGATGATCTCAAAATTATAAAACTAAAAACTTTAGCCAATGTCAATGAGTCATGCCTCATGTGTATATATATAGAATTAAAGTCTTCTAAATCAAAGACTTTGACTCGATGCACCATAATTATCCGACTAATGCTAATTAACAAACTTTCTCAGTCAATAGTTTACTCAACGCCATCTCTATTTTTCCTCATTTATTATATATTGAAGATAAATAAGTAAATCGTATCCGATAATAGAATCCAGTAAGTGGTCTTAGTGGTTAATGAAAATATTTTTTTTCTCGAGATTATAGGTTTAAAAAGCTGCATTTGCAAGATATATATTATTAATTATTAAAAAGAATTTTAAATATATATCTTATAAGCACGTTAGACTATTAAAAAATCGAATGTGACAATAGTCAAACACAACAACGAAAGGTATTCGGCGTATTATCTTCGTTGTGGTTTAAGGTCCGTGTCAAATTATTAAATTACTTAACGGTTACTACGCAACTTTATTTATTACTTTTTATATTTTAATTAGTAGATAAATATAAACGAACTTTTATTGAGTAATAAACACTTATTTACTTTCACTCTTTGAGAACATGAGAGAACCATATTTCAAGCACTAATAGAGACGAAATCAGAATTAAATATGGGTAGATACCGAAATATTATACTATTCAAGAAAAATATAAAGACTTATTAAGTATTTAAACTCGAAATTCAGCATGAACCAAGCGACCTTAGTGATTAAGAGATTGTTGTTATCTTTGAGGTCCCGAGTTCAAGCACGTACGTAGGGGTATGACCGTTCATTGTTAAATAGTTGAAATTCTTTATATATATTACCTTGTATTCACCCTAAATTTTAAAAAAAAATCAAAACTCAAAACTTAAAAAACTTCTAATTGGTAATATTAAACTTACAATGACTTAAATTGTATTAGACCAAAAATTTGAGAACACGGACTTATCATTCTTTAGTTCGACTCCTACTTGATTAAATATTTAATAAATTTTTATATTTTTAAATTTAAATATTTTTTTACATAAACTAAAATACTATTAAACTAAAATTATATCAAATAAATAAATTTTAACAAGAATAGGAACCCTTAGGTTCTAAGGGAGCTCCGTCCCTGCCTACTAAGTACGAACAAGATTTCTTACAGGTTTACGTACGTGATATACCAGAACAAAACTATATCACGAACAAAACTTAAGGTTCAACTATTAAATTTATGGGTAAACTATACTAGAGACCACCCAACGATAGCTTCTTTTCACTTCTACCACAATTTTTGAATTATTGGCAATCAGACCATTCAATTATTTAAATACATTCAATTAGGTCACTAGCCGTTAACGGTTAACCGAAATACTGACGAGACAGTTAATAAAATTGGTATAATTTACATTTAGTCCTTATTACTTACACAATCTATCAAATTGGTCATAATTTCAAATTAATTCAATATATTTAATCTTCTAATAGTATGAAGACACGTGGCACAATATTATTGGGAGACTTTTTTATTTAATTTATATTTAATTCAAATATTTTCTTTTTCCAATCATGTGGTGACACGTGACATCACCTTAAGAAAGGAAAATAAATTGAATAGAAAGGCTTTGGTGGGGAGACGAACTCAAGTGTCCAAGGAGGCAAAGCAACAGATTGAACAGCTGCACCAAGACCAGTTTTTGGTGTTTTGATTACAACACTCAGTATTTACTTTACAATATAACGAAGGCCAGAAAAAATAAAACAAAAATAATATATTTATAACGACCAGATTCAAATATATATATATATATATATATATATATATATATATATTGTGTTTGGTTGCTGAGAAAATGTTTTCTGATATGGTTAATGATCGTTTTGAAGGAGAAAGGGATATTTTTTGGGTTTGCCTTAATCTCCAATCATACATAAAGAACAAAGTTTGATCAGATTTGTGGTTTTGGTCAATTCCTGATTGGAAGCAGCCATGTTTTCCAACTTTCGACTGCAGAGATTTACATATAATATATATTATTTCCATTGAAGTTATGTTCTTTAAGCCACCATGTTGAACAGTTTAGATATCGTGGCATTCTAGAACAATTTCGGGGGACTAAAATCGAAGTTTAAACTTTTGGAGGGTCAAAGTGAAATTAATGTTTTATATTAACTTACAATTTCATATCCTTTTTTACGTTCGACATATTCTTTTTTGCTAGTATTCAAAATTAGACTTCATTCTTGATGAGATGAAAGGTTGTTCACTATTAAGACTATGTATTCCGACAATTATTTGACATTGAACGCTCACACTACTAGTACTTATGGTGTTCGAACTCGAGACCTCAAGGAATAACAACAATTTTTTATCACCGAAATCATTTGATTCTTGCGGAACTAGTAATTTTATACATTATATGACTATATTAAAAAGCCAATTAAAATGTGACACGAAGGAAAAATATATGAGAAGAACATGATCGTGATAAATACACTTTATTATTAGATTCACTGAGCATTAATCATGATCCTGGGTTTCGACTGCGCCAGTAAACTTCGCCTTCTTGCTATTATGAGGTCTGTTAGGCTTAGGAATATCACCATGTCCATGTACCGGTGATGGGTCTACATTGATCAAATTTCTCTTAATCTCATCATTCACCTCCTTTCCTATAGTAACCCAAAAAATAAAAGGTTTATTATATAGATTGATACTGTCATACATTCACATATGATATGATAAGTAGACTATCTCCGCAATCTAAACCCACGATGTAGGTCACGGGACGAACAGTAGCGGATCTAGGAATATTTTGAAGTGTGGACATACATATATTAATTATAAGAACTTTTAGTATAAAGTGAACACAAATAAAATTTCAGGGTGAGCACCAATAATAAAATGAACAACTAATATAAAAAAATTCGGATTCCAGGATTAACATTGCATCCACCACTGGGACTGAATATTCTTGATTAGGATAGACGTAAGGTTTCATAGTAAAAGTTCAATTTACAAAAATTTAAGAGATTATCAACTGAAAATGTAAAAAAAAAATTTAAAATTTTTAGGAGAGCGCCAACTATAGAGAGCGTGTGCAAGTATATGCAAGTAATTCAGGGGCGTGGATGAGGGCGTGCAAAGTGCGCGACCGCGCAGGCCCCCAAAAAATATGGGCCTCAAAATCGAGTATATCTATCCGTTGTTGCCATTAAGAAGCATAAAAATAAGGGCCCGAATATCGAGTATATCTATCAATTATTGTCATTAAGAAGCATAAAAATAGGGACCCGAAATCAAATATATCTATCAGTTGTTGTCATTAAGAAGCATAAAAATAGGGGCCCCGAAATCGAGTATATATCAGTTGTTGCCATTAAAAACATAAAAATAGGGGGCCCGAAATCGAGTATATCTAGAAAATAGGCCCTTATAAGAATTTGTACACTCCAACAACCTAGCCACGGCCTCAAGTAATTAACATGTTTTTAGCAGGGACTTACCAAAGTCAGTGTTTCTGCATGAAGGGAGAGGCAACAGCAGTGAAATTGATAACAGTAAAACAAGTACATAAAGCATAGGGTTTACCCTACAACCCATGTTTGGTTGCCGAGAAAATTTATTTCCGGGTGATTGTTTTGAAAGAGAAAAGGGGCTATTTATTGGGTTACCTTCATCTCCAAGCATAAATAAATTATAATATTTGTGTGTTTTTGGTCAATTCCGCGTGAGAAACTGGTTTTAATACTCATAGCAACTATGACCGCAGAGATTTGATACACACACATATATGTAAAAGTTAAGATCATTTATGTAGTGTAAAATCTTTTAATTTTATATATTTTTAAGATTTTCAGATAAGTGAAATAAACGACTGAGATTATATCTTTGCTTTTATATTTATCGAAATACTTAACGGTCTACGCAACCAGGTTATTGAGTAATAAACACTTATTTAGTTTTCTCCAAAAAGATAATAATATTACCATGAATATATTATATTATTTATAAAAAAATATATGATAATAATTTAAGGTTCAAAGCTTATACTAAATCAATATTTAGAATAATCTTTTTAAATATATAATTTCTTTTAGAAAAAGTATACTATACTTCACTGATGGGTATTATTAAACCTCCGGCGACTATCAGCTTTTAACCGGTTACGATCTCTAGATAAATTCATTCACTTACCAGAGCTTTTAGGAAACTTTCACTCTTCGAGAACATGAGAGAACTATATTCCAAGCCATCTATAATGTCACCTACTGACAGGGCCGTGGCAGGATTTTCGGGGGCCCTGTATAAATTCTTATAAAGGGGCCCTATTTTCTAGATATATTCGATTTTGGGGCAACAATAGTGGCGTTTTCTTGACAAACGCCGCGATAGATCTATCTATAATGGTGTTTTATCAATAAAGCCGCAATAATAGTGATTTTTTTTGAAAAAACGTCGCAATAGGTCCATCTATAGTGGCGTTTATTAGAAAAACGCCACTATATATATTCTTTTTTGGGGCCCATTTTTTGGGGCCCTACGCGGTCGCACAGTTTGCGCCGCCCCAACCACGGTCCTGCCTACTGAGTACGAACAAGATTTCTGCTTACAAGTTCACGTACGTGAAATACCAGAACAAAACTATATCATGAACAAAACTTAAGGCTTAACTATTAAATTTATAGGTAAATTATCTGAATGCATTCAATTAGGTCACTAGCCGTAACACTTAAGGGTGCGTTTGGTTCACGGAATGTAAGATTACCAGTGGGAATAAAAGATTACCACAGAATAGGATTACTGAATGTTGTATTTTGTGTTTGGTTGGTTTAGCAGAATGTAAGATTACCGTGTTTGGTTAAAGGAATAAAAGATTATTGGAATGTATATTTAACCAAATTGTCCTTATTATATATTTATTTTTTTAACAAGTTGGAAAATATTTATATATTTTCTTTAAAAAAATTTAAATTCATAAAATTTATATAATTTTAAAAAAAAATTGAAAATATAAAAAAGTTTAATGAAATGGTAAAATTTTATTTTAACCCTTGAGCTTAATTTTAACTATAGACTTTTTTTTATAAATTTAAAATAGTTTAAGAATAAATTTGTAATTTAACCTACATTATTCAATGACATAATAAGGATATTTTGGGAAAAAAAATAATTTTAAGGGCATTTTAGTCCAAAACGTCGGTAATCCAACAATACTAAGGAAAGGAGGTAATGACATTCCCGGTAATATACCCCAAAAAATCCACTATTGATAATGTAAGATTACCGGGAATGACATTCCCGGCCAACCAAACGGGGAATGGGAATCTCACATCCCCCAACCAAACACACCCTAACGGAAATGTTGACGTGGTAGTTAATGAACTTGGTATAATTTACAATTAGTCCTTATTATATACACAATCTATCAAAATGGTCATAATTTCAAATTAATTCAATATATTTAATCTTCTAATAGTATGAAGACACGTGCCACAATATTTTTGGAGGGTTTTTTTTAATTTAATTTATATTTAATTCAAATATTTTCTTTTTCCATTCAAGTGATGACAGTGGCATCACTCCTAGCACTTATGGTGCTCGAACTTGAGACCTCAAAAAATAATGATAATTTCTTTATCATCGAAATCATTTGCTTCGTCTAATCGTATTTTCTTTTACTTAGTTTGCGAAATCAATTGTCGAGTTGCTTTTTGTTGCTTAGTTGTCTCGTACTCTTTTCCTTCATTTAGGCATAGGAAGGTTTTTCACAACTTAAGTGTTCATTTATTTCCTTAAATCCTTAATACATCAATCTTTGCTGAGAATATATATATATATATATATATATATATATATATATATATATGTGTGTGTGTGTGTGCGTGTTTAGGTCATTTCCGCGTGGGAAGCTGGGTTGAATATTCATACCAACTATGCATGGATTTGACATATATATTATCAAGATATTAGACGGATAGTATTTGTTTGTATTCGTAGCTCTCTTATCGACTTTCAAAGGAAGTTGTCTTGGTCCAAAACATGGTATAATTTCTATTTAGTCTTTGAAAGTTAATGAAATTTAATATAATATAAGGGTAAATTACCAGATATCGTTGAACTTTAGGAGGTTGTTAACATCGATTTTCGCCGGGCGGGAAAAGATCGATACCTTTTGGTTTTCTCTTTGAAAAGTGTTCGAAATGTAGGAGTCACCACCAATCATTTAAGGTGTAATTGGGACACCATAAAAACCGGATGATTTTAATAAAATATTTTATTTTTATCAAAATACAAGTTTTAAAGTTTGTGAAAATCCAGAAATCGGGTTCGGGAGTCAGTTACGCATGGGGAAGGATTAGCATCCCACAAGCGCCCAAAATTTGGTACCTAGTTGATTACCCTATATTTAAAATCAAAAATTTTGAGTTCGATCTTTATTTAATTTGAAAATCATTACAGATACAAAGTTAAAATGATATTCGTTTATTGAGACCGATAGCATTCGCTTCCAAGCGTAAATACGGGAGTTCAGCTATTGTGCCTAATAACAGAATATTGCCTCGTTTTTAGAAAACATGATGCGGTCTTTGAAAAGGATGTCAACTTATTTCGAATCACCAGTAGTCACCCACTGAGTATACTTGCGGGAGATACCATTAATTCCCTAATAAGTGAACATTGCCTTAGGTTTTAAAAAAACAATGCAATCAAACACAATTTTATTTAATCCTAATTAAGCTAAGGTAAATTAGTGGATTTTCTAGCTTAAGGTGTCAAATTATGAAATTAAAGGAACCTAGAAGCTTAAACCTAAAAATGTAGGCTCTAATATTAATTCTATTTGATTTTAATAAATTATCGAATCGAATATTCGAGATGGTCTCTCGAGATGGCCGACTCAGATTATTCCCTAAATTAAGAGGATTATATTGAAATTTAACTAAAAGTGGAGGTTCTATTTAACCTATTTAATTATGTCAAAATTAAAACACTAATCAAAGTTTGGGAACTAAAAAGGTCAAGGTTTAAAAAACAATTTCTAAAAGCCTAAAAGAATAGACCTAAATTAATAATTTCTAAGATTGAGGACTAAATCTAAACTAATTATTATCTAAATTATTAAACCTAAAGGTTTTTTAGAAAATATTAATTATTAATAAATTTTAAGAGTCGAGCAATTGATTCAAATAATCAGGCATCTATTACGAAAACTCGACTCGAATTGCTACCTAATTAAAACTAATGTGAAATACTAATTTCTTATTCACTTAAAGATCCTAGTTTACAAACACACTCTAAAAGGCTAATTAAATAAATATAAACGACCCTACATTTTAAAATATCAACCAGCTAATAAAAATTTAAGATGCAAAAAATAAAAAATAAGTACATTGTCGACACCATTTTTTGCCATGGCGGGAAAAAATTGGTGCGACTTGGGTTTTTCTTTGAAAAGGTTTTGAAATGTGAGGAGTCGCCATCGATTTTTTGGGTTAGGTAAGTCGAA
The DNA here is from genome assembly GCF_006381635.1 of Hibiscus syriacus. Lineage (NCBI taxonomy): Eukaryota > Viridiplantae > Streptophyta > Magnoliopsida > Malvales > Malvaceae > Hibiscus > Hibiscus syriacus. The sequence continues at coordinate 8,487 of NW_024062555.1, read as the reverse complement.
TACCTAAAAATTTCTTTTAAAAGAGTTTTTGAGAAAACATCATTTTAAAAGTTAAACCAGTCTATGTGTAACTATATATTCATTCTTTTTTATAATAAAAAAGGAGTTTGGGGATCGATTATGTGGGGAAGGATAAGCACCCCACAACGCCCAAAATTGGTAACCTGTCGATTATAAGTGTCTCAAATAGTGAAAATCTAAGAATTCGAATACAAATTTAAGTTACGATTCTATTATTCCAAATTTAACCATGCAATTTTTATTTAACGAAAAATTCTAAGGAGAAATAGAAAATATTCTAATATTTCCAATCGAAGAGAAAATAATCCAGAAAATACTTTAGGACGAATATTTCTCTTTCCAATTGAAACAAAAATAATATAATAATTTCTCCCAAGAACTCAATATTAAAATAATTTGATTCGACCAAATAAAAATTAATTCAATTAACCCAAATTACATATTTAATTAGAAAAGATAAGGGATGTTCAATTATTTAAAAATATCAAGACCAAATCTCTAATATAAATTAGATGAATTATCTCGACAAGTTTAAATAAAGAAACATTTCCTTTATTGATACTCTAGGGAATATCGATACCCAAAGGTCCCAATATCGATACTCGCATATGAGTATCGATACTCCCTCTTTATTTCAAGGCATCTTAACAGTAGGGTATCGATTCCTTGGGCTGGGTATCGATATTGTAAGGCCATTATCGATACCAAGGTTAAGAAATGGGCTTTAATTTAAGGGGGAATTATAAAATCAAATGAGGTTCTCCCAAAAGCTTATAATTAATTCCAAATAAAACTACATGTGAGAATGATAATTATGATTAATTCAAACATAGAAATGAGAATAATTATGATTAAATAAGACTAGCCTTGTTTGAATGTTCGGGAAATGTTTCGGACACCCGAGTTCCTTCAGAAAAGCTAGAGACGTCGAAAGTATAAATTCAGTCCGGATATCTATAGGTGGTGTTTGAGACACTTTAAACTGAATAACTAAGGTGCAAGGTCTGACACCCGTGAGGGGTGGGTTAGTTGAGGGGGTTGATCGATATAGAGATTCCGAGCAACCAGTCTCGATAGACTAGAGGGGTGTGTGATCTCCAAGATGCAAAGATCCCTCAGCCACACGATGATGTCTACCTTAGAGTAGATAGTAAGTATCACAAGGATACTCACTAATGTTTGAGATGAGATAGCTTGATGTATTTCCTTGATGCACTTTTAGTATGACCTAGTTGTTAGTGTGACACTGAGCTAGTTAGCTCAGCGTTTGGAATTTGTTTCCTTACGCAGATTAGGTAGTAGTCGAGGAGAACTAGAGCGACAGAGGTCCAGACCCATAGCAGATTCAGAGTACGTCTCATCATTTTAAAAGGGCACTTATATTTGTAAACATTGTTGTCTAGTTGAGTCGTAGATTCAATTTAAAGTTGGTCTGTATTATTTGGATATAAAAATATTTTCATTTTGGAGCTCCCCAGTGTAAAAGTTTTTAATATATTTTATTTTATGGTGATTTATTTATTTAAAAATGATTGTTTAAGTCTGAGAAAGTAAGAAAATATTGGTTAGCCACTTCGGTGGTTCTGTGTAGCATCCTAATTGGTATACTGTGTGTCGTACTGGTTTAGGGTGTTACAATGTCAGTTAACCAAGAACATATAAGTTGTCCCTCCACTTCAGGGGTATTGAGGAGAAATATGATAAGAGCGACTAAGATGTCTGAAACTAGTAATGAACTTGACTACTTGAGTAAGGTATCAGACTACTTAGCATTACAACCAATGAGCAACAAACACAACAATTGTCGTAAAATCATGAAACACATCCAACAATCATAAAAAATTATAAAATTAAATTTTTACATGGTATGAACGGATTGTCCCTATCTATATATAATAATAGCCTTATTCAATGTATCATTTGAAATCATAGTAAACCTAATGGGAGAAACTTTAGACGATGGTATTTGTTTGTATTAATAGATTACTTATCAACTTTGAAGGAGAGTTGGTGGGAATTGAACGTAAATAAATGTTATTGTCACAATCAATATTTTTAAATGTTTCGTATTTATTTTATAATTTATATTCAAAATTTATAATTATTTTTAATAATGAAATCTTTAATATATATATATATATATATATTTATAAGACATTGACTTGAGGGTCAAGCCAAAAACGTATCTTCAGTTTGAAGAGATGATAGCAGGAGAAGTCTTTAATTTGGACTTCTAATACTCAAATTGCACACATATATAGTTTTCTGTTCTATTCATATAATTCATACATATTCAATGTTTAATTATTTCTTTAATATAAAAAAGATCATTGAACATATAATAAAAAAGAAGATATTTCCTATCAATATGATAAATTAATTTATTTTATATTAAAATAATTGGAAAAATATCGATTCTTCAAGAGAATAATTGTCTGTTTGTTTACCGTAATTAGAATTACGGAATTGGTTTTCCCGAATTTCCGTGTTTGTTTCACGTAATTCGTTTTTCGGAAAATGTTTTACAGTGTTTGTTTCACGTAATTGGTTTTCCGGAACGTAATTCATTTTCCTAATAACAAAATTTCTTTGTGTTTTCTGGAAAATGACTTACGGATTCATTTTCCGTAAGTCATTTTCCGAACTTTTCACTTCAAAGAATAAATACTCAAAATAATTTTATTTTATGAATTTAATATTAATAAAATATTTTAATATCATTTCATCAAAATATTATTTATTTATTTATTTATTAAATATAATAATATAATATATGTTTTTAATAATATAATATTATGTTTTATAATAATATAAGATATATTTTAATATTTTTAGTATATAAAATAATCAATTATAATAATATAAGATATTATATTTTTTATAATATATAATATTTTTTTATTTAATAATAATAATATATTTATATATTTAAATAATATTTAATAAAGATATTTAAAATATACTAATTAATATTTTTAAAATATAATATAACACTATTACTTAATAAATAATTAATATTATATTTTATTTCACTAAAATATACAAAAATTAATATTTTTTATTATTAAAATTATAAAAATACTATTTAATAATAAATAAATAAGTTTTATGATAAATAATATTATTTATTGTATTTAATATTTGTAATAAATAATTTTTAAAAAACTCTTCAACTAGTGGAAAAAATGTTTAAATAACATCTTCCAAACATCATAAAATGTTTTCCAGAAAAATGTAATTCATTATACGGAAAACATTTTCCGGAAAACGTTTTCAAAAAATGTAATTCATTTTCCAGAATTCAAATTCCAGTAATTCAAATTCCAGTAATTCAAATTTCAGTAATTCATTTTCCGAAAAACCGATTACAATTAAACAAACAGACTCTAAGTCTACAATGTATTTTGTTAATCAATCGATCAAACTTAAAACAATTGAATTTAATGAATTGCATTAATGTTAATTTTTATCAACAAAACTGTCGTTGATTGTAACAAGCTAGACCTTTACATTGAGGACTCGTATTTATCCTTCAAAATATATATAAAAAACAATATAAACCTTTTAATAATAGTACCAATAAAAACCCAACTCATTTTCTTTTTGATTGAACAAGCTGATTTCTAAAAAGAGTAATGAAATATATTTAAAAAACAAGACAACAAATCCATTGTTGTCCAGTGGTTAGGATATCTGGCTTTCACCCAGGAGACCCGGGTTCAATTCCCGGCAATGGAATTTTGTAAGATTTTTACACGATTTTTTTAAAAATTAATTTTGAATTATATATATATATATTTCATTGAAATTTCATTATACAGTATATATTTTTTTCATTAATATATAAAAAGATTATATCTATATTTTACTTTATGATTTTTTATATTTATATTTATATTTTTTCTCATAAGTCATAATTTATGCTCAATATTACCTAATCTTTAGTGGTTCTATTCCAAGTGCCTAATTTCAACTTAGTCAAGTGTCATGGAATCGAATGCTTACACAAAGGAAAGTAAAATTGGAACTGTTCAAAGGAAAAGTTTCTATACATGATAGTACATGAGAGCTTGTAAACTCTCGGAACTGCACTAAAAATACAATGAGCCAGGTGACCGGGGATCCGGTCGAACTCGACGCATGCATTAAGGGGATTGGCTCCAAAGCCTTTTTCGATATCATATAGTCACTTCCTGATTCCGAGTTCTTCGTCCATCTCTCTTTTAAAGCTAAATAGCAAAGTCTTGTGCCATGGAAATAAGGTCCGAGTAACCGGAAGTTTCCTCCGAAGTTCCTGCATTGCACACATGAGTGTTTAAGAGAGCTGCGTTTCCAGGGATTCCAGAAGTAGGCATCTGGATGAACTCTTGTCGTTCAGATTCAGTTAAAGAAAATCGAATTTGGCTCGGTCGTTGTCGAGCTTGTGCACATCAAGCTATCTAGCAAGCTGAGTTCAAGATCATAATGCAAGACTCGAGTAATTCATGAGCTTAGTCGTTTTTGTTTTATGATTTTAGTTAGTATTGAAAATTTTCAATTCGAACTTGAGCTCAAACACTAATAATATAGCTTGAAGCCAAGCAAAAGATCTAGCCCATCTTTTTACCAGGTAAATGAGCCTAATCACCGAGCTTCAGCTTTAAACGCGAACCACATTCAAGCTCAAGTCGAACTATGAGCCTCAGAATTCCCGGCAAGCTCAAAGTCAAGTTCCTAAAAGCTCGAGCTCAACTCGACTTGATTACACCCATTGTTACATGAAAACGTGATATAAACCAGAATGATTGAGAAATATGTAGTCATACAGTATGCCATAAATGAAACGCAAAAGAAAAGAAGAGCCTAATGGCCAACCATGAAAGTAAAAACGGTACAAATCTAACGCTTTTCAGTTCGAAGACTTTAAAATAAAACATACCTTGAAAGTGTTATCCGAGAGATCCAAATACGAACCCTGCATCATCCCTTGATGATCAGTAGAGAATCCAAGAAAACTCAAGCATTTAAAATTAACCAGATAAATTTAAAACAACCTCAAGAGATGCCATGTACTCGTTCTCATGGATGCGAATGAGATGGACTACGGCAGTTGCAGTTTCATCCGGGCCCTGAAACAAACACAGTAGGTATAAACATATGCAAACAACTAACACCATGACATGGTAGCAAGCTATGTTGCTCGACTTTCACTTTCTATTAATTGTCCGAGTCCGATTCATATGCATAAATGGGTATAGATATATGATTCTCCAAGGATCCTCCAAAGTCCAAATATAAAACCTTGAAAAGAATCGAACATACCACCTCGAACACATACCCTTGTCCATTACTCAAATATAAGTCTTAGAGTGACATGGGTAGCACGAGCTTAGAAACATTTGCGTTAACACATCAACCAGGAGCCATACATGGCACATACTACGCCAACAAGATCGAAAACTTCAATGTTAAGTAACTCTAGACTGTATGATCCTACAATATTGAAAGAGATAGTTAATATTGTAATAACCTGAAACATTGCAGAATCTCTACATTCACGTTTTGCATCTAATTGCACATTTCCCTCTTCAAAATAGTGCGCACCAACCTGAGAATAGAAAGAACTTAGTTATAGTAGGTTTATGTAACTTTATATTTATTCAGATCTGAAATGCAAGGAGAAAAAGGGCACCCAATATGCCATGCATTCATCATAAGGAGTATTGAAATACCTTCCATTTTCCCTTTAACTCCAGAATTTGAATATCGTCTTTGAACTCAATGTTCCATACAGCACGCCAACTTCCGTTGCTAAACAATATGAAAAAACTTGTTCTTAGAACATAAATAGTCACGTGTCTATGTGACCAATATCAACTTACTAACAGTTGACCGAATAGCTAGTTGGTTTTACAATCAAGTAAATGAGTAATCACTACAAAAGTTACTACTACATTGTAATCTAATAAACTTCACGCACCAGAAATTATGGGGGCTATTTCGAGCAGAAGAAATCACTGCAACAAGCTCAAAATCAGATCCAGGTTCCTCCACATCTTTTCCATTAGTACAGTAAACTGAACAAGAACCTTTTGGAAAAGCTTCAGCAACATACTTCTGCAATTCCGCTTCCAGAGCATAGCTGAAAAATAAGAACAAAGAAATTAATTACAAGCAGTAATTGAAGTACTGCACAAAGAAATGCATCAATCCCATCCATACACAATCATTGACTTTTGCCAAATTTTTCAAAATAGAAATTATGGGTTCTTCTCTCTTCATGATGCATGTTTGATTCAGCAATAATGATGAAAATCAAGACAGAATAAAGAAGTATATCCTCAATGTGAAAAACTATCAAACTTATTACTTGCTGAAAAAAAAATATATAAGGTTATGGTTCCTGGGAGTATCAATCCATGTAAGGAATTGTTACTTGGAACATGACACCTAGTATTTTTCCTGTTTGGGCTAGCTGGTTCGGCAAAACATGGAATAAGTTAGAAGTGAGGAGTGAGGAGCTTGCAATCTGGATTAGGCCAATGAAGGAAATGGACACTTGGAATCTAGTGATCTGAATTATAATGTCAGCTACAGTATACAGAGAGAATAATGTTCATAATAGTTTATATCGAATCAATTAAAAACAATATTAGTTCATCAGAGTTGTAATGCATACCGGTATTCCTCAATATACGGGGAAGGAAGCTCCTCGTCTGTGGCCGGTCTCACCCCTTTACAAACCTGAACCAATTTAGCACATCACAATATATAAATTTAAATCAATTGATATGTGTTTTTGGGCTAAAAGACAAGCATCATATGTGCAGAGGGGAATACTAACCTATAATCTACTTGCTCTGCTAAAAACTTCAATTTCAGGGAAGGATATTATTACAGCAAAGGTTGTCAACTTTGTATGGAAATAAAAATTTTAAATCACAAGATGCGTTAATAAGGCCGAAAGATACCTGTTTGAGATGGTCGACTATGGCAACTTGGGTCGTCTTGGGGTCTAGATACTCGTTGTCATGAAGCTCCCCGTATGATGTAACCAACACCTAAACTCCAATTGAAGAAAGAAAATCAAAATAATTAGATTTTTTTACAACCAAATTCAATGAAACCATCATCTCGACAAACAGGCCGGATATCGACTATCATCCTATTTGATAGAAATAATAAGTCAACATTAGAAATTGAGTTAAGCAGACGACTTAAGTACCATAGCCATGTGAAAAAGAGCCCAATATCTAAACATTGCCATCAAAGCAAACAACAACAACACTCTTAAATGCCATATAAACCTTGAAACCTAGTCATGCAACTTACCAAGAAAAGCTCACAAATAATAGAACTAAAACATCTCTATAAAGTGCCGTGCTCTTTGGACTATTTTTTTTTTCTTGAAATACCTGTATCCGATTCATAACCGGACCTGATTGTGAGGATATAATCCTCTAACTTCAAGCATATGAAATTGATGAGAAAAAAAATTAACATCCGTGTGTTCGATCCAATTAACATAGATGTAGCATCCACAATTCGACAACAAATGCAATTCTCCAGAACAATAATGCATGAACTAAATTCTAAGCAATTCCTCTCACGTTCCTGAAAATCTAACCGGGGGAAATATAATAATGCTACTAGAAATTTGAGTTACGAATATCCTTTTGAAAAAATACTTTAATTTTCAAATTATTATAAAGAATGAAATCAAATTCAGCGACTTCTAATTCCAAAACTTACATCTCCGAATCCACAAGGCATCTTGAGGGAAATCAGGTGAGATTTGTTGTAAATGCGAAACGCCTCCTCTGCCGCCTCATTGTATACTTCATCATCTTTTAAAACCGCTTTTAAATCTGCCAAAAATAACCGCGAAGGCAAAACGAGATCGTCCGGTCCAAATCAAATACGAATTATTGAAAGGAGATAAAAAAAATACAACTAATTCGTCAAAACAGAAAACCCATCGATCATGAGATTCAAAGAAAACGTAAGGCAATGGCGAAGACCGAAACGACAATGGAGAAAAAGGACCTTTGGCTACGTATTGGATTTCGCCGGCGGGAGCGTTTATGAGGAACCATTTGGCGATTCCTTTCTTCTGCTCGTCGGTTAGCTCCGGTTCTTCTTCCGCCATAACTGTTTTTCTCTTTTTCTTTCGTGCTCTTTAAAAGAAATCAAATTTTAAAGAGTAAAAACGAAGGGATGAGGAGTGTTTGTTTGGAAGGAAAAATGAAAGAATGACAGGAAATGAACAGGTTTTTCTGGTTCGCGGTACGTCATCGTTTTGTTCACATAAACTGCTATGTTTCCTTTTTTTTTAATATATTGTTATAATAAAAGGGATATATTCAAAATTAACTCTTAACGTTTGACATTAAACGTTTACATTCTTGACATTCATTGTACTTGAACCCGAGTCCCCAAAGAATAACAATAATTCTTTTTTCACTGAGATCACTCAGTTCATACAAT